>NW_027263603.1:0-172314 GCF_044049455.1 Aspergillus lucknowensis | reverse complement strand
GACTACCCGCTCGCCGCGGCAGAGGCCTTCGCGGGCCTATCGGACTCGTTTAATTTCGTCTACGTCTCCGGCGAGGGTGTACGTTCCCCCCCCCCGTCCCTCCCCTTCTAAAGTTCCACGGGATCTTCTCTAACACACCCAGGCAACCCAAACCCCAGGCCCTCTAACCCCGTTCTTCGGCCGCATAAAGGGCCAATGCGAAACAGCGCTCATCGACCTCTCCAAGAAACACCCCAGTCTCCGACCGTACTCCGTCCGCCCGGCGTACGTCGATCCCGCGCACGACCCGAAGGTCCTCGAAGCCATGCGCCGCCGTCCGGACCAGCAGACGCTCACGAAGAAGGCGCTGCATACGGTGATGGGCCCCGTTATGCGCGGGATTTTCACGAAGAGTGACTCGCCGACGCAGCATCTGGGGCGGTTTTTGACGGATGTGGCGAGGGGGGATGGGGCGCCTTTCAAAGCTGGGGAGGGGGAGGGGGTTAGTGGTGGTGGGTGGATTATTTCGAATGTTGCGTTTCGGAGGGCTGTGGGTATCTAAGTTAATTTGTTCTGGAGGTTTTGGGCGTTGGTGTTTACTTTTGATGGTGGTGAGTCGGCTTGTATAGAGAACAATAGTAAGAAGGAATAATCTCAGCTCGTGGCGGCTAAATCCTCCAGGCTCGTACTTCTGACATGCAACGCACGCACATGAACTGGGCAGAGACAAGCTGACCAAGCTCCTGGAAGGAACAAAAGGCATCGCTTCTCGCCTGCAGGTGGACATCCCCGCCGCGTCCTCTCTTCTCTTCTCTTCACCTCTCCATCCCAGCCTGAAATCCTCAGCGCACATGTTGCCCGCACCCCCACGCCGCCTCCCCCCGGAGCTCATGCTCCTCATCCTCCAGTACGCCGTCAACACTCACCCCATCCCCGCGCTCTTCCGCGCCCGTCTCGTGAACAGTACCTCCCCAGACCCCCCTCCCTCGTTTACCGTCTCCACGTTCAAACTAACCCCATCAAGCCGCCTTCGCCGACGAGATCTTCGCCCTCCTCCTGCGCACCGACCGCCTCTACAACGAGCACCTCGAAGACGTCCCCAGCGCGTGGGAGACGTTCCCCCCGCGTCTGAAGCGGCGGTATCTCCGGGCCAAGATCGAGCAGGACCATGAGCGGCCGTGTGCGCTTTCGCAGCTTGCATGGGAGTACTTGAGGCAGACTTCCGCCGCCGCTGCCGCCGCCACAGACGACGATAATAAGTGTGCGACTATTGCCTCTGCCTCTGCCTCTGCCTCTGCCTCTGCCTCTGCCTCTGCCTCTGTCTCTGCTTGTAGGAGTAACAGTAAATATGATACCCATACAGACACCCAAATCAACCAAATCGTCACCTCCCTCCTCCCCATCCGCCGCGGCTTTCTCCCCTACCTCGACCCCGTAATCTACGAGCGCCTAATGCGCACATCGGCATCCTACAAGGCGCACTGGTCCAGACAGGTCGTGCAGATCCAGCTCGCCCTCGCCCTAGACGCAATTAACCGTGATGATCCCCGCGCACTCCAAGCGCTCCTCGAACACGATGTCCAACTCAGCCAACACAACCACGATGGCGGCAGCGGCAGCGGCACTGGCACTGGGAGCACCCTCCACACGACCTGGAGCCACCTCTTCCGCACATTCCCCCTCTACCTCGTTGTCCGGAAGGGCAGCCGCGCGATCATGGAGACGTTCCTCCGGTATGGGGCGTGGACGGCCCCGGCTGAGGAGCAGCGCGCGATGAGCATTGCTATCCGGGTGGGGAATCGGGGTGTGCTTCGTGCGTGGCTGGGGGATACCCAGATCAGCCCGGGGAAGTCTGTCCCGTGGGCGACGTTCCGGGTGGCCCTGATTGGGTTTGCGAGGGTTGGCGATGTACGCATGGTGCGGTACCTGGATGAGCGGTGTGCGCGGTATGAGACCGCGCCGGGGCCGGATCCCGCGGGGGCGCCGCGGTTCGAGGCGTATATGGAGGGAATCAGGAATGGGCATGTGGATGTTGTGCGGGTGCTGAGGAGGAACACAGACGGGTCTGGGTCTGGGTCTGGGTCTGGGTCTGGGTATGGGGAGGAGGCCTGGGGGGAATTTGACATCCACCACACGACGATCCGGTACCCGAAGGGCCCGCTGTTTACGGCGCTGCAGGACTGCCCTGGCTCTGTCCGGCTTGAAATGGTCAGGACGCTTTTGGACCAGGGCGCGGATCCGAACCGCACGTATCCCGCTGTTACGGGGACGGTGCTGCAGGCGGCGATCCAGCAGACGGCGGAACTGCTCGATCTGTTGCTGCGGCATGGTGCGGATCCGAATCCGTGGACTGGGAGTGGTGTGCGGCGGATGCGGGCGCCTTTGCTGTATGCCACTCGGAGGGGGGATGCCGTGCTTGTGCGGAAGTTGTTCGAGCATGGGGCTGATCCGCGGGTGATATTTCACCGTAGGACGGTGGTTGAGGAGGCGAAGGCGGGGAGGATCTCGCGGCAGGTGAGGGAGATGTTAGATGAGTTTGACTGGACAGGGAGATTCGATGAATGGGTTAGGGCTAGGAAGCTATCCAAATCAACGTCTTGAATACACAGGCTGTTGCCATGAAATTGCCATTAGATTGTATCCAAATACAATTCTCCAACAAGCAGACGCTCAATTAGCTTGAACTTCGCCAGAATCCTTCTCTTTCACCATCTCTTCGGCAGCATCTAGAAGAGATTCTTCATCGCTCCCAGGATACAGCTGGATATACTCTCGCGCTTTCTCCACCATCCGCAGCCATAATCCTCGATGCTGCGGGAGCTTCACTTCCAACCAGGCCACAACCGCAACTGTCACGGCCAGGTTGTAGTCTGCACGCTTCTGCTGGAGGGACTCCACGATCCTGTACAGGTCGACTCCAAGAACTTTCTCCCCGTCGCTCTCAGGGACCTCAAACATCCCGTTGGATTTCTGGAATCGTAAAACCCGTCGGACGAACTCCAGTTCGTCCCCTTGTGGGCTGGATACAGGATACGAAGCAGCAGAAACCGCGAGGTTGGGAGATTTACGTTTCCTCCATCTAAATAGAGCGGCACGAGGCGCAGGACGAGCAAAGCTAGTACTCGGGACGTGTTCCTGGGGATGGCCCACCACAGCCCCCGGAGAGTTCTTGGTAACATGACAGGCCGTAGCTTTAACTCCTTCCCCAGCCCCGAGACCTAAGAAAGGGTCAGAAAGGGCACGATAGGTAGCAGAGGCGGGCTGCATTTGTGGCGGGGCGAGGCCCCATAACTGGAGCCGCGTATCTTACCAGGCATAAACACCGTTCCTATCAACTGAGCAGCCTTCATCGAAAGGCTTCGTCGTCCCTTGGGCGAGCGAGGCATGGAAGAGCCAATGTTCAAGTCACCGTAGTTCAAGCCCGAAGATCCGCCCCCTGGATATAGCAAGTCCCAGTCGACATCCATCTCCTCGACGCCCGTCATTTTCAGGTCGGAAGACATGCTCGTCGCATACTCTCGGCTGTCTGATGATGCTTTCTCATTTCCAACTTCATTCAACGTCTCGACCGCCACAAAGCTTGTCCACTTCGAGACCTGCGAATACAGGCAACCGAGGCGCTCTCCTTCCTTTCGAGTCAGCTCGCTCTCCTCTGTCGACGTCCGATCAGCCCGCTCATCGTGCTGTATCCAGCTTCTCCCCCGCTCAAGGTCTCCGAGCAGAGCCCTAGCTGCGAACTTATGAAGCGTGGAATCCTGCTCCTGTAGTACGTAAAGCGGAACAGCGGTCACGACTTCCCGGCCGTCAAGAGACCTTCTCTTGATTTTGATCACTGATTGAGCGTTGAGCTGGCTGTTCTCGGCAAGAATGAAAATTCGATTCCGAACAAAGGGGCTCAAGCTCGAGACATCCCCTGGGGACATCTGGACAGTAGGTGGCGTGACTGGGTCACCTGGAGGCCATTAGCTTACAGAACGAAGCAAACAAGTGGAGCCTTTCTTACTCCTTGAGAATATATCTACGCCTTCCACCTCAATAGAAACGCCGGTAACATGGCCAGTCATAGCGGCTTTTAGCACGGCAACCATGCGAGCCTCCCACCCACTGCTACTTGCAAGTGGGATAATCTCTGCATACCCGCCACCTGCGTTCGCGATACCTTCAACAAGCTGGTGAGAGACGGCACTACCAATGCCCATCGCAAAGAATCTAACAGCCCCATTGGATTCTGTGTGTGTTTTTCGCACAAATTCAATGGTCTTCTGCAGCTGCCAGACCTCGCCGTCCGTGAGGACAATAACATCGAGGGAGCCTTGTCCACGGCAAGCAACCAGAGACTCGAGGGCTGGCAGAAGATCCGTGCCTCCCATGTTGTTGGTGAAGCGGGAAACATAATCGAGCGCTTCCCCCAGTGTGTCATCACCATATTCCCGAGAAGCTGGCCATAGTGACGTGAAATCAGACCCGAAGCAGTAGAGATTGAACCGTGTTCGAGGAAGACCACGCAGGAAGAACTCCAGTGACGATTTAAGCCCGGGGATCTTGTCTAACATGGATCCTGAGCGATCGGCGAGGAAGATGACTTCAGTATCCTCAATCGGTTGCTGGCCACGAAGCATGAAACTTGGAGGTATCTCAACCATCATTGCCGAGGATCCCTTCGAATCTGGACTGATCTCAAGGGTTGCATGAGGCAACTCCTCCTCGATAGGAGGATGTGAAGATATAACAAGTACAAAATCCCTGTCAAGGCAAGCCGAATCTCCATCAAGTTTCACCGATGCAGAAGTGGATTCGTGAGACGGAGAGCTAGTCACAAAATCAGCCCAGCGTTGACATTGTCGCTGGTGGCCACCTCGCTCAACGGCGACCTGGTGGGTATCACTCCTCACGTCGCGGATCTCCGTGTTGGTCAGGATGTCTATGTCCAGGGACAGCTTGGTCTTGTGCAGCGGGTGAGTCATGCGGAGTTCAAAGCCTGGATTGCCGTACCGAGGAGCGACATATGTTGGAATTGTGAGTACGGTCGTCGTCACATCATCCGCGAGTGTATACTTGAGGAAGAAGATGAAAGAAAGCTTCATCTCCACCGTGGTATGCGGTGGAATATTTCCCAGCTCCGTCCTAAAGATTTCCGGGCTGTCCTGCTCCACAAGGCCAGCAGATTGACCTCCTTGAACTGCTTCATTGAACTCCTGCCTGGCCTCCGGTCGAGGCTTCACATGTCCTTGGAGGGTCTTTGTAGTCCCGATTTGGCACTTGAAATCAACGACGCTCGACTCGTAGGGAACAGGGAACTGGTACGTTCCCTTTTCGAGATTCTTTGAGGAGTCATTCCGAAACGTCTGCGTCACGACTGCTTTGGCCGTTCCGTCGGTGACACTGACGGCAAGGGACACCGAGAATGGCGGCAGCAGTATTTGCCGTGGTTGCCACTCTGGTGGTGGAGGTTGAGAGTCAGGAAGGGGAGGCTTTACAGGCAATACCGTGTGGCCGATATAACGGGCATCGCCAGTGGTTGTTCTGGGGCGTATAGAATGCTGAGAAGCTCTTATCCTTTCCCAGTCCCGATCGTCTTCATAAGGATTGGGCGGTTCGACAGCACTGAACAGAATACCAGGAATAACAGTCATGGCGGAGTGCTGCAGGAGGTGAAGAGAAGAATGAGGCGTTCTGGGATGAATAAAAGTAACAAAAGTATCGACGACGGTGCAAGGCTGAGCCGAGGAAGCGCTTGGCAGGGCGTCTTTGGAGACGATTCTTGCTCCACCACACTTCGTCATCTCCAGGGCGCCTTCAGCCTCGTCGTATCCGCCATGGCGTCGCCGCTCAACGTGGGCGATATCTATCTCCTCGGCCGATTAGCTTTCAAACTGGGAAGTGCATTTTCGCGAGGCCGCAAGTCTGCCCCCCAGGAGTTCCGTGAAGTCGAAAATCAACTCTACTCTCTGAGCGCAGCCTTGCAGGCCTTTCGGAATGAGATCCAGAACGGCCTCTCGCTCGACAGCTCGAGTCTGCCTGGAGCATTCAAGGCTCGAAATGGTGGGGACGAGGATGTTGTTGGTCGGATTGTTGAAAGTTGCGGCGAGACACTCAAACATCTCGAGGCTATCGTCGAGAAGTATAGCAATATCGGGAGGTCTTCTGATGGCAGTCCCGCTTCTTCCACATTCCGCAGATGGAATGAAGGCATCAAGAGTGGTTGGAAGGCCATCCTCTGGACAAAAGAAGGGGGTGATTTGATGACGCTTCGGAGCAACTTGGCTGTCCATACGAACAGCCTCAACTTGCTCCTTGGCGTCATTGCGAAGTATGCCTTGCCATCTTTTCGCTCGTGTGCCCTTGCTAACCCGTAGAAGCTCCCAGGCTCGGCGGATTGAGACCATTGTCAACGACAACCACGAAATGCTCCATGACATCCATACCTGGTTCACAAAGAACCTAGAGAACTCATCTGTGACCTTACAACGCCAGACAACACAGACATCGTGGACCGAGTACCAGAGGATCGAAACCTTTGAACTGCACGAAGGCCAGGGGACTGGGTCCCAGCTCGTTTGTCCCTTAGCCACCATCAACCCTGACATATTGTCACACAAGAAATCAAAAGCTGCGGGGCTATTTATTTGTCACTGTGTAGTACCTGGAAGTCAAGTATCCCATCGCGCTAGGGTTGATTCGTTTGCTCGTGAGTCTCTCATTCGTTTTCCCTCAAAAGATCCTCCGCCACTAATCCGAGCGTCAGTATCACCTTTGAGCATCTGCACTCGCGTAGCAGGGGCTGAAAGAAGTTTTATGCTATATAAGGTCGCCGATAGAACCTGTGGTATTCTCAAGACGCTCTTTGTTAAGAATATGGCTCGATCAGGTAACCCAGTACAGCTCCGAATGCTGGGTAGCGCGACTAACGCGCCACAGATGTAGCAGAGGTTGAAGATCTGTTTCAGCACCTTACTCTTGATCAGACGGCCCCGTTAATATGTCAGGGAGCTAACAATCTGCTCTGCTTTACCAATACTTCGGAAGGAGGGCCCTTTCGATCATATATTCTCAACTTGATAGCGTGAGTTTTAGAGCCCGAGGCTTCTTAGGTTTCTAAAAAAAAAAAACAGCACGCTGACCTTATGAGCAGCGATACGAGACCATACAAACGAACCATTGGTTCAGTGACGTTCAGAAGTTCTTCTCGGAGGAGTTTTTACGAGAGATCAGACGTTGAAGCCGTACACATCCTCCATTACAAAAGCACCGACTCGGACGTCTTCACTGAACAGGACGGAGAGTACCTCTTCTTTAGATATGAAGACCATGCAGAGATCCAACTGCGTTACGCTCGAGCTCCCCATTCCGAAGACACCGACATCGTTCGGACAACACTCAACCGTACGAACCGTGGTTGTTTCCCAAATTTCAAGGTTCTGTATTTCTAACCAGGAACAGTGACACACTCTACGCAACTCCATTCCGACAATGCTCAAAAATCTATTACTTTCGAAGACATTAGCTGCGTCGGATACACTGCCGTCGGTGATGCCAACCCAGCTGGAGATGTTGGAGTCACAATTCATTTCTCAACATTAGAAAGTGAGTCCTATTAACCGTCCACCCGCACTGCTGACGCAGTACATGCAACAGGCTGCACATCATTCAGGAAGAAGGTCGAAGAGATGCAACTAGAGCTGTTCATACTCACCCTCCAATACCCAATATCCGTCGAAAGGACACTATGGAAGCTGTAGGCTGTCCCCAGCAATTTGTTGATCCACGCAGACTAACCATAGGTTTGCGTGTAGGCAAGCACATACAGTATACACGGAGCATTTCCAAGTCGCAGACGCCGAAGTGTCCATTCTCGAAAACACAACAACAGCCCGGTTCCGACTTACCATCACCAGCAGGGACGGCCTCACAGTCATTAGCCAGGAGCGTACGTTACTCTGTTGCTCAACACAACCCAGCCTCTGGCATGGCATTACACGTACTAATCAATAGAACTTAGTCCCAGAAACGTTCCTAGAATCCCTCTCATCCGCCTCAAAGATCAGCTTCGAAAATCCCACATTCGTCGTCCAGCTCGACGAATCAGGAATAAGACGAGTTAAGAACTACGCTCGGGGCTTCAATGTTCTCGCTTTCGCGGACGTCACTGGTAAGCTCGTCGACATCATACCTCCCTCTACATCAGGATACCTTTCAACTAATATTACCCCTGCCACCATTCCAGTGGAGCACCTATTTCGACTTGGCCTCGACAGTATCTCAACAGGAGAGCGATTATTTTCCATGGATTTGGAAAAGTAGTAGATATTGATTTTGATGCCCTATATATGGAATCGAGATCACATATCCACGGAGTGCTTAACAAATAGACAGGGTGCTTATGGCGTCCAGGCCCGGAACGCAAGGGCTTTTTGGACCCGTCGCCGTAGTTATACCAATGCCGGTACTAAAATCAGGCACACCAAACCCTGGTACCCCCTGTACAGGCTTGGCAGGCCAAGCACATACTAGTGGACAGACCAGACTAGCCCGATCCTATTTTCGACACCTGTCGAGGAGATCATCGTCTCATCTTATCAGGTTCCTCTATGTGAGAGAGGATGAATTCCTATAAGAAGGGGGGGGGGCAGCGGGGTGAATGAACTTGAAGCTGACGGCGATGGTTGATCGAACCGATTGGAAGCAGAAACCCTGGGACGGCACCGCTTCCAAGCGCCGAACCGTGTATCCGAAGAGCGTCCTTGCCGAGGGGGCAATGGGGCACTTACTTCTTTACTTACTACCAGAGAAGAGGAAGCTTGATTTCACTCTATTACGCAACATGATAGGGATGCGATGTATAGGTATAGTAGCGGTGGCCAAGGCTGTAAATAGTGACAATTTGCAATGACGTATATTCTTCGCTGAAAGGAAAAGAAAATAAAAGGGAACTCGTGGGAAGGCCGACATGATCTGGAGATGCAAATCCTGGACAAGACAGATGCAAGAGTTCCAGCCTCGAGAAAAGCGAAATGACAGGTACGGAAAGAAGTCATTGGTGGGGAAAGAGGGAAGATCAGCCACGGCCAAGCACAACAGTCAACAAGCCATGGTAAATGGGAGACAACCTTCGCGGGGAGACAGAAATGGTCAAAGAATGAATGCGCCCTGCCGATGCAAAATCATCAGAAACTCGGTGGCCCGTTGGGAATTTTGTTGGAAAACATGATTTAACCAAGGGAAGGCATGGTTTGGACGGCTCCCGCCACATGGTCACCACGCGCAGAATTCGGTTGATGCTGCCAGGATCCTGTGCTAGGAGACTGAGTACCACTAGGTGAGGGAGCCATACGGAATGGTAGAGCCGTGTTCTGTAGAGGCATCCGCGACTTCGTATTATGCGAACTAGCCGAACGCGATCCTATCGAAGGACGAAGCGACTTATCTAAACTGGAGCTTGAATCGCCCAATGGTGTTCGGGACGGACGACGAGCTGGACGGTACTCATCCTGCTTTGACTCCAGGGACAAATGCTCCAGGGAAATTGGTGGCGGAGAACGGGTGGGTCGAGGGTAATTGGAGGGATTCGAGGGGACATGTCTGTGCTGTCGTTGGCTGTTGAGAGGGATGTCGCTAACAGAGGGACGAGAAGGCTTGTGGGCTGTGGGCTTGGGAGAAGGCGAAGGTGATGAAGAGTTTTCCTTGAGGGATTTCGGAGCCGGGGGGGCCAAATAAGATTTGCGATTGTGCCGCTCCATCATGCTGATTGCCCAGTCTTGGAGGTCGACTGGGGTCCGTTTGGCAGCCTGCAGGAACGCATCTTTTTCCTAAGATATGGGTCAATACATGAAAGTTAAATAAACGGCGGGGTGCACGGACATATAGCTCGAGCGGCGTCGGGCGCTCCTCCGGTTTCTTCAGTAAACATTTTGCGACAAACTCGTGCAAAACGGGCGGGAAAGCATCGCTCTTTGGCAGTTTAGGGGCAGGTTCATGAACAATCTGCTGTAGAAGATCCAGAATACCCATTGGGCCTGCGCTGGCTCGGTCTCCAGCCGCCGACTCCGTCGTATCAAACGGAAACCGGCCAACAGCCAATTCCATGACCGTCAACCCCACACTCCAAACATCGGAACGCACGGTATACGCACCGCCCTGGATTCGTTCAGGGGCCATGTAAGTAGAAGTACCAACGAATGTGTCTGCAATAGAGTTGACTGTCTCTGTTGCGACCCCGAAATCGCATAATTTGATGTTGCCTCGAGAGTTCACCAGGATGTTAGAAGGCTTGATATCACGATGCATGATACGATGAGCTTCATAGAGATACACCAAACCAGCCAAGACGGACTCGGTGATCTTGCCCAACACATCGACTCGAATAGGGCCAAAGTCCTTGGAGATACGGTCGAGCGAACTTGGTAGGAAGAGGTCAGCAAGTAAACAAAGCAACGTATGCCGCAGAACATGTAGAATGAAGTACATACCCACAATCCATATACTCCATACATAACACAATATCTCTGGCCTCGTTCTGGAAAGCTCCGTAGAAAGTAACAATGTTGGGCGAATTGCAATCATGGCCGACTTGTAGCTCTCGTAAGATCTGCTTCCTCACATTCTCTTTGGCATCGACGCGGATAATCTAGCTTTGTCAACAACAGTCCACGCAGAGAGCCGGAACAGGATAGCCTCTACCTTCCGAGCCATGACCACCTTAGTGGAGGCATGCATGACCTTTGATACGGTTCCGCCATTTCCAGCACCGAGCTCCTTCAAGGTAACCAAATCTTCACTCCGAAGATCCAACCGGAATTCCAAACCAATCTCTAGGGTATCCGTGCGGTTACTCTCGGTGTTACCGATGGCCCCAGGTATTTGGGCATCTCCATCGGACGGGTTAGAGGCAGCTTTCGGAGTGGAGTTCAAGGCAAGGCCTTTCACATTTTTGCGCTTCAGCGTTCGCGATTTGAATTGATCGGCCATTGCTACGGCGTTTTGTGAACACTTCCGGCGGATGAGGGGTTGGGCCAACGCGAGGGGTCGCGAGGAAAGGTGGAGGGCAACAGATAAGGAAGAGTCGGCGGTAAATAGGCTGCGAATTTAGAAGCGGCAAGTAGCAGGAGCGAAGACAGCAGGGCTTGCCGTTTGTTGGGCGCTGAGATGCAGACAAGCGCCGTGAGTCCAACCAGCAAGGTGGGGGGTTCACCCTGGACTCTCCTGAGACAGTTACTGTCTGATAAGTCCTTGAGACAGATCAGAAGCCCACCAAGTAGAGATGAATGCAGTTTGAAGAGGGCTTCGGGAGAGAACTCACTCACGAAACGAGTTCGGACCCTGAGGGAAGGAGAAATAACGACGGGGCCGATGGAGGATGGACGGACGAATGTGGATGGTGGAGCTTCGGGCGGAGATGGAGATCGAAACACAGGCGCGAAGCAGCGAGAACGAATAGCAGCGGCTGGACAGAGCTTTAATTTAGTGGCCTTGGAGAAGGCCAAGCAGTCGACTGGAAGACAGTGTCGTTTTGAGTGTGTCTCAAGGATCAGATCCTCAGGTACCACGACCCTCATGTGGTTTCTGAATTGGAACAAAGGCGTGGCCCGATTTCATTCAACTGCAGCCCTTTTGAAAACTTGGCCTCAAAACATCATCTTGAGCCGGAATCACAACTCCATGGCAATATTGTTAGGGCTTTAATCAACGCAAATTAGGAATCCAAACCCTTCCTGCCTCGCCCCGAACCGTCGAATGTTTGGCTGCATCCTTCACTTGCTTGTCCTGCCCAAAGATCAAGCACTGCACGTGATTGAAGCGCCAGCCACGCGAGAGCAAGCGCCACAGTTTCCAGGCGGTGAACGCAACTGAGCCACTCCGACGACCCAAAAGAACTCCGACCAACAAGTGATTCCATGCGAAGTGGCAGCCGTTCTTTGAGCGTCTCCCAGACTTTTCCAGGAGGAAGTCCCTCGTCACACCGGAGTCACGGCGGATGTGTTGTCTTGCCCTTCACTGAGCTCAAATTTCCTTCATTTATTTCTTCCCAGCGCATATCTCTATTGATACGTCCGCCCCCTTCACCGCAAGGAAATTAGCACACCATGAGCGCCCGCGATTTGGTCGAGGGGGAGGCCATTCTGGACGAGGAGGAGAACGAGGAGGAGCTCGTCGATGACTTCGATGGTGAAGGCGATGAGCGTACCGCTGACCGCGGCGCGGATCACTACGATTCCAGTGAAGAGGACGAAGACGAAGATGATGACGAAGAAGCAGCTAAAGCAGTATGTCCCAAGGTCTCGGCGCTAAGTCGCCAACGCGGTGATATCTTTATCTGCTAATCCGATATGATGATTCAGGTCCGAGAAGGATTTATCGTCGACGAAGATGAGGAGGAGGAAGAACGCGCGCATCGTCGTCGGGAGAGAAGAAAGCGGAGACGCGAAGAAAGAGAGCGCGAGGATGAGCACCTGGACGAGGAGGACTTGGAGTTGATTGGCGAGCTCAACCCAGAGCTTCAATCTGCAGCTGCAGCAGAGGTATCCACCCCTTTTCTTCTGCACTTTTTTCAGCCGTCTTCATTACACCCCCAAGAGATGCTAATCGGTACCAGTCGAAATACAAACGTCTAAAGCGCGGTCACAAGGACCGAGATACGCGGCAGCCGTCCCAAGCCATCGACGATATCTTCAATTCCGACGAGGAAGATGAGCCCGCACCAGATTATGGAAGGCTCGGTCACCGAAGGCACCCCAGTGGCGAGATGGACGATTTCATTGAAGAAGATGTCTTTTCCGATGACGAGTTACAAAGGGACCGAGAAGACCTCGAAGTTGCTCGTCCCAGGAAATCGATTGGCTTGGGGACTACCGACATCATGGGCCTTGATGAGAATGCGCTTGAAGACATGCGCGCCGCATTTGGAGATGGAAATGAGTACTACTTTGCGCTCGCTATGGAGGAGGAAGAAGAGGAGCAGGAGGAAGACGTGGAGAAGCATTTAGACCTCAAGGACGTTTTTGAGCCATCGCAGCTCGCAGAAAAGATGTTGACGGAGGAGGACAACCAGATTCGTCTCATCGATGAGCCGGAGCGCCACCAAATTGCCCGCAAGCCATACCGTAATGTCGTCCTGACCGATGAGCAATTCCGCGAAGAAGCCGCATGGATCGCCAATCTGATGCTACTGAAGAAACGCTTGGAGCCGCAACTTCGTGAGCCATTCCAGCGTTCAGTGGCCAAGGTCCTCGAATTTCTTGTCACCGACGACTGGGAGGTGCCATTCATCTTCCAACATCGAAAAGATTACATGATCCATACTCTCAAGGTTCCTACGGATGGGTCATTTGGAGATCCCGAGTCCGGTTCGGGATACACGGTCAAAGCGGAGAAGCTGCTGAACATGACGGATTTATGGGATATCTTTGACTATGATCTCAAGTTCAAGGCTCTGGTGGATAAACGCAATACTATCCAAAAGACATACGACAATATTCGGACAGTTTTCTCAGTTGATGACCCGATCGTCGAGGAAATGCTCCCCACTGCCACGACGATGGAGGAGCTCCAGGATATTCAAGATTACATCCACTTCCGATACGCTTCCGAGCGACGAGATCTGGATTTAACGAACGGTGACACTAATGGGGAAACCCAGCGGCGGAAAGCACAGACAAACAATTTCTTTGAGAGGGTTCGCAATAGTAAGGCTTATGGCCTGGTACGTGCGTTCGGTATCACAGCGGACGCATTCGCCCAAAACGCTCTGAAAGAAGGGCGGCGTCAGTATACGGAAGACCCATCGGAGGGCCCGGAAGCCATGGCCGATGGATTCGTGGATCGTGACTTTGGCAGCTCGTCCCAAGTAGTCAAGGCCGCAAAAACTTTATTTGCGGAAGAAATTGTGACGAGCCCCAAAATGCGCAAGGTCATCCGTCAGGCTTACTACATGAACGGGGCCATCGACTGCTTCCGTACAGAAAAGGGTCTACGGCGTATCGACGAGCATCATCCATACTACGAGTTCAAGTACCTCAGAGATCAACAACTGAGCGATATCGCACGCCGCCCCGAGCTATTCCTCCGCATGCTAAAGGCGGAAGAAGAAGGCTTGGTGGAAGTCAAGGTGCGCTTCGAGAATTTCGAGAATTTTCGAAGAAGATTATATCCCGATATCGAGTCCGATAACTATAGCGAGCTCGCAGATTCCTGGAATCGCTTGCGGCGCGAGGTTGTGGACCTAGCCCTGGGGAAACTCGAACGCGTCATCAACCGCAGCGTCAAGGAAAACATCCGCCAAGAATGCGAGAACCATGTCGCAAAAGAATGCCGAGAAGCTTTCTCCCAACGCTTGGATCAAGCGCCATACAAGCCGAAAGGTATGATTTTGGGCACTGTCCCACGCGTCTTGGCATTATCAACCGGTACTGGTGTCGTCGGCCGGGAACCCATTCATTGGGCGTACGTGGAGGAAGATGGTCGCGTTCTTGAGAATGGAAAGTTTGTGGACTTGTCGATCGGCGACATCGACCGCGGTATCGCCGACGGCAAGGATGTGGGTGCTCTGGTTGAACTTGTTGCTCGCCGACATCCGGACGTCATTGGTGTGTCTGGCATGTCTCCCGAAACCCGACGGCTCTACAAACTGCTCTCCGATATCGTGGAAACCAAAAACATACGGGGTGCAACATATACAGACGACCGTGATGACGAGGTCAGCGACCGGCTAGAGGTGGTAATCGTCAACGATGAGGTGGCGCGCCTCTACCAGCACAGTGAACGGGCGAAAAAGGATCATCCCAGCTTCGGCCCCCTCACTCACTACTGCGTAGCGCTGGCCAAGTACCTACAGAGCCCTTTAAAGGAATACGCCTCGCTAGGTCGGGACATCGTGTCGATACAATTCAAGCCAGGCCAGCAACTGGTCACTCAGGAATTATTGCTGAAGCAGCTAGAAACTGCCCTGGTCGACATGGTCAACCTGGTTGGAGTCGATATCAACGAAGCCGTTTCGGATCAATCAACTGCTAACCTCCTTCCTTACGTCTGTGGATTGGGCCCACGCAAGGCAGCACATCTCTTGAAAATAGTCAATATGACTGGAGGAGAGGTTAACAATCGATATGCTCTGCTTGGAGTCGGCGTACAATATCCAGCGATGGGTGTCAAAGTATGGAACAATTCCGCTAGTTTCCTATACGTCGACTTTGAGAGCGCCGACCCAGACGCAGATCCCCTCGACAATACTCGAGTGCATCCAGAAGACTACGATATCGCTCGCAAGATGGCCGCGGACGCGTTGGAGTTGGACGAGGAAGACATTAAGGCGGAGACGGATGAGAACGGATCTGGTGCTATTGTGCGCAAACTCTTCCGCGAGGAGGCTCAGGACCGTGTCAACGACCTGATTCTGGAAGAGTACGCTGAGCAGCTGGAAAAGAATCTCAACCAGCGGAAACGCGCCACGCTTGAGACGATCCGGGCAGAACTTCAGCAGCCGTACGAAGAGCTGCGAAAGCAATTTGTTTTCCTCAGCACCGACGATATCTTCACAATGCTTACCGGCGAAACCACGGATACATTAGATGAAGGCATGGTAGTACCGATCTCTATCAAGCGCATAACCGACGACCACATTGAAGGAAAGCTCGACTGCGGCATCGACGCATTGGCGGGGGAGTCAGAAATGACCGACCGCTACGATATTCCAGTGCGGGCATTATACTCGCTCCACCAGACGGTGCCAGCCAAAGTCATGTTCCTGAATCGAAAGACTTTCACTTGTAACGTGTCCCTTCGCGAAGAGCAAGTCAGCCGGCCGGCCAAACCAACTCTCGACCGGTTAGACACTGGAGAATGGGATTCTCGCCAGGAAGAGGGGGACCGGAAAGCGCTCGAAGCGACGACACAGAGCGGCGGACGTACGATGCGTGTCATTAAACACCCGCTCTTCCGTCCGTTCAACTCCACGCAGGCAGTGGAGTTCCTGGGGTCCCAGAGTCGCGGCGACGTGGTAATTCGACCCTCATCAAAGGGACCTGATCACCTAGCGGTCACGTGGAAGGTAGCGGATGGCATCTTCCAGCATATCGATGTCCTAGAATTGGATAAAGAAAACGAGTTCTCCGTTGGGCGAACGCTGAAGGTTGGCGGGCGATTCACATACAGTGATCTGGACGACCTAATCTTCAACCATGTCAAGGCAATGGCCAAGAAGGTGGACGAGATGATGCTGCATGAGAAGTACCAAGAAGGCAGCAAAGATGACACCTGTACGCTCCCCTCTTCCCCCGATGTGGTGCTCGACTAACCATGCTCTAGATTCTTGGCTGAACACTTACACCGTGGCAAACCCGCGACGGTCCGCGTACGCTTTCTGCATCGATCCCAAGCACGCTGGATACTTCTATCTCTGCTTCAAGGCTGGGAAACAGGCACAAGTCCAGAGCTGGCCGGTGAAGGTGATTCCGCAAGGCTACGAGCTCCAGCGCAACCCTTACCCCGACATGCGGGCGCTGTGCAATGGATTCAAGCTGTTGTTCACCAATATGCAGGCTGGGAAACGGCGCTGATGGATTGTGTATTTATATTTATTGCTATTCTTCTCCTTGGTCATCTTTCTCCAGTGTGTAATATTCCTCTACATTTTTTTTTTTCGGCGGAGCAGGTGTCTTTCTGGCTTAGTCGATACGTAGCATGGCAGGAGAAAAGAAGAGAGTCCGGACGAATCCACAGAAATATTTCCCGTAATTCTTAGAAATGATGATTATAAACAGCGCGGGCGAGCCGTGGTTCGTGGCAGAAGGTTCCATGTGAAGACCGCAAGCTGGATCTTCGCCTCGGTGTTTCTCGGAGGCTCTCCAAACCCTCCGCGCATTCCACGCCGGAGCATTTCGTTAATTAAAGAAACCATGTCCTCTTTCTCTTCCGCTTCTTCCGCTGCTCTTCTTTTCCCTATCGTGCATCTCATTGTCCCTCGCTCTGGTCCTTGCGGTCTTGAATGAATATCTCGCTCTCTTGTGCTTCAGTCGATGATCTCGTGAATCCCCTCCGCCTGCTTCCAGGCACCGATTTGAATCTCACCCCCCAAATAACTCCCCAGGCGAGCCCCAACCACGAAGAACCAGGCACTGAATCGTATCCTGTCGTCGTCTTCGGCATTCTGACCCTCCTGCAGCCATGGCAGCCATGGAAGAGCTCGAGATTCACAGCAAGGTAAGACAACCCCCCGGGGGAATGTGACTACCACCAGCGGAGCTAACCAGCTTTCTCTTTCCTAACCAGTCGTACTTCGTCCGTTGGGTCCCCGTGAAATCCGACCATACCATCTCCTGGAGCATCCAGCCGCACAAGAAATCGCTGAACTTCGGTATCTTCAAGCATCCGGGCCAGTCCGGCGTCCTGAGCACCCCTAGTTTGTCAACAACCGACGCCCCGAGCAATGATTCGAGCGAGAACCTGGCAAATGGCAGCTCGCGGCAGCAAGCCTCTACCTCCCTTATTGAGAAGTTGACGGCGATGGGACTAAAGCAGATCCGCTGGACCGGCAAATGCGAGGCCGACAAGATCGTTCAGGGAACCTACGACGTACCCCCGAATGAGGGCGGCAACTACGCCCTCGTCTTCGACAATACCTTTTCAAAGCAGATTTCAAAGACCGTGACTCTTGCACTGCTTACCTACCCGACTGCGTTGCCCCCGCAAGCAGTCCCAACACCCCATGCCGCCAGTCAGCCTATGCCACCAGGGGAGGGCGGGGAGGCCGGGAAGGCTTCAGCGTCGCGAAGGCGGGGCAATAGTGTTATTGCCAAAATGCCGCCGCAGATCCAAGTTCAAGGCGGGGGAAACTCGGCGGCGACGATACACACAGGGCTCCTTCTTAAGCGACGCCGCAAGCGTCATCAGGGGTGGGCGCGGCGGTTCTTCTCGCTCGATTTTGCAACGTCTACTCTATCCTACTTCCATGACCCAAACTCTGCTACTCTCAGGGGTTCGATCCCATTGAATCTAGCGGCAGTGGCCTGCAACGAAAAGTCCCGCGAGATTTCCATAGACTCCGGTACCGAAGTCTGGCATCTACGCGCCCGCAACGACGCGGAATTCGTGGCGTGGAAGCGCGTATTAGAAAAAGCCTCCACTTCCAAGAACGCCGCAGACGATGACCACAGCTCCTCGGCGAAACACCTGCGTCCGGAGTCGGCACTTCGACAATCCCAGCAGCGATATCTGACTAATGCCGCAGAAGAGCGTGAGTGGAAGCAGGTTGCAGACCTGGTCAGCCGAGTGTCGGCATCCCGTGATGCTGTCCGGCGCCTCGCCAAGGACACTGACCCAAAGTACATGAGCCCCAACCCATCATCCCGTGGGCGCACGGGAAGGTCACCCAGCCCTAATCCAGCTGAGACAAATGGTGACGAGAAGAAACCATTTTGGAAGCGAAAGGCTTCCAATCCAACCTCCAAACTGTCCGTCCCAAGCGACTCTTCGGTTGAGCGCAAACCCGGTGGGATATCCACAGAGCAAACCGGTGATGTCCATGACGGTCTCATGGCTCTTCTACGCAACCTAGACCAAGTTGTCAGTGAATTCTCGCTTTTGATCACAGAGAGCCACCAGCGCCGCCATCCTCCAGAACCCGCCGCACAGTCGCGATTAAGTGTGGAATCGGACAGGTCCGAGGAGTTCTTTGACGCAGTTGATGGTGACTCTCCATTGCTCACCATCAAGGGTGACAGCGACGAGGAGGACACAATCGCGGATGCTTCCGCGGAAGCCACCGCCGACGATGCGCCGTCCGACAGCGACGACGACGTCTCCGAACCACGTGCAAGCACAGGCGCCGCTCACGACCAGTACTCTCCATTATTCCCGGCACGACCCAAGTCACTCACTCCACTCCCGCTCAACGCCGTCTCTCGCCGGAGAAACATCACTGCACCGACTGTGATGCCACCCAGCCTGATCGGCTTCCTCCGCAAGAACGTCGGCAAGGACCTCTCCCAGATATCGATGCCCGTCTCGTCTAACGAGCCACTTTCTCTCCTCCAGCGAGCAGCTGAGATCATGGAATACTCTGCCCTTCTCGACAAAGCCGCCCAACTCAGCGACGCCAACGACCGCATCCTCCACATAACAGCCTTCGCCCTCTCCTCACTCTCTAGCAGCCGCGTCCGCGAACGCGCAATCCGCAAACCGTTCAACCCCATGCTCGGCGAGACCTACGAACTGGTCCGCGAAGACATGGGCTTCCGCCTCATCGCAGAAAAGGTCTCCCACCGTCCCGTCCAGCTCGCCTACCAGGCCGACAGCAAAGACTGGTCCCTGACCCAATCTCCACGCCCTTCCCAGAAATTCTGGGGCAAGTCCGCCGAAATCGTCACGGAAGGCAAGCTCCGTATAACCCTTCACACAACAGGCGAGCACTTCTCCTGGGTCCCTGCAACCTCCTTCCTGCGAAACATCATCGCGGGCGAGAAATACGTCGAACCCGTCGGCGAAATGACCGTACTCAACGAGACAACAGGCCACCGCACAATCTCCACCTTCAAGGCCGGCGGCATGTTCTCCGGCCGCTCCGAGGAAGTCACTACGAAGCTCCTCGACCCCTCCGGCCGCGAGACGCCCCTTGGGCTCGCAGGCACATGGACGGCAGCCCTCCAATCAACACGGAACGGCTCCGCGACGTCAACGATCTGGACAGCCGGTCCCCTCGTCCCGCACGCACCGAAACACTACGGCCTCACCACATTCGCCGCCTCACTCAACGAAATCACCCCCATAGAAGATAAAAAGATCCCGCCCACGGATTCGCGCCTACGACCCGACCAGCGTGCCCTCGAAGACGGAGACGTCGACCGCGCCGAGGAAGTCAAGGTCGAGCTCGAGGAGGCGCAGCGCGCGCGCCGTCGTGAGATGGAAGCCGCTGGGGTGTCCTGGGAGCCGCGGTGGTTCACGCGGGTCGAGGAGGCGCAGGCGCCCGACGGCGAGCCCGTGTGGAGGCTCAAGGGCGGGAAGGACGGGTACTGGGAAGAGAGGACGAAGGGGTCGTGGGGGACGGTGTTACCCGTGTTTCAGACTTAGATGGTAAACTAAACTGACCATGTCATTGCCTTTCTCCAATTCTAGATCTAGAAAGGTGGGGTGAGAAAGAAGGTGGGATCGCTAGCTAATGGTATGAAAATAGGTCACCCTGCCTTGTGTATGTGATTTTCATGAAGTGAACTGAATTCATAGAATTATATTTTGCGACCGCCACTGGGTGATCCAGCCCTCCCTACCGTACTGGAGTTGTAAATAAATAGAGAGTGTGTATGTATATATATATTTAGACCCACGACTGTTTTTGCTCTTGGCAAAACCAAACCCAACCCTACCCTTATTTTGGAGCAGGCGTGGGAACATCGTCTTCACCAAGACAGAAAGAAGAAACACGAGCCAGGCACCTGACCAGCAAAAGCCATCAAATCTACGGATAACGGGGATCTCAACCCAACTGCGAGAACAACAGACGGGAGCAAAGAAATATATCATATCGAAAAGCAATCGTGGTTTTTTCGTATCGTGATCAGTCCTAGTCGGAAAACTCCTGCATCGCCCACCGCCGGTTTTGTCGCATCCGAGCTCCCTTCTTCGGGGACTTGCGGCCATTCCGCGTGTCCATGCGAACCATCACCACGGGGAGGCTATCGAGGACGGCACGGTTGCCCTGGAAGTAGTGGATGGTGAAGCCGCCCTGGAGGACGCGGCGTAGGGAATTCAGGCGGATCCATTTCCACCACCGGTCGATGTGCATGATGCCTTGACGGCCGATTCTCACGGTGAGCTTGTTGCCGTAAGGGCGGTTGGTCTCTTGGTCGATGGCTGTGCGATACATTGGGCCGCGGCGCGGGTTTGCGACGGTAGTGCGGATTGAACTGAAGTTGCTGTGGAGACTTTTCTTGTCGCGCTTGCTAATGCGTTTTGCGTGTACCGTGGCCAGGGATTGGAGCTGGCGCTCGAGCTCGGGTGTGTTGTGATAGGCGTTGTAGCGTTTGACGAGCTTAGGGCCGGTGTGGAATGATTCTTCCTCGGAGTCGCTGTCATGGTCATTGTCGTTACCATCACTGTCCTCCTCATCGCCTTCGTCGTCATCGTCCTCTTGAGGAGTGTAGCTCTTTTCATACAGCAGTGCGATATTCTCCCCAGCGGCGACCTGTACACTCGGATCGCTGCTGGCGAGCTGATCCATGAAGATCTGGATCGAGTCCTCGCTTTCGCTTTCGAGATCTTCAATCTCCGTTGCCATGAAGCCCCATTCCTGGAGCGCCGCGGTGATGCATGCAGAGTCGCTCTGCGCATCAATGGATTGTCCATCCGAGGCGATTATATCCAGTATGAACGTCATCTGATCCTGAATACCATCATCACCAGCGCCGCCAAACATACTACATGTCCCCAAGCAGTGAATAGCCGCCGCTTTGACAGTAGTCGATGTCGAGTCTCGGATAGTCCGCGTAAGGAGAGACTCCACGTTCTCAAAGATGGTATAGTCCGCTGTGGTAATGGTTAAAAGCTCCAGGGCGCGAAGTGCTAAGATGGCCTCGCGGACACTCGTCTCCATCTTTACACTGCGGCAAAACGCAGCCAAGAGGTCGGGTACGCGATGGCGAATCAACTCCTCAACATAGTGGAACTTGGAGAGGCGACAGTAGGCGGAGTAGGTTTCTTCGCGGCCGAAGACACTGCTGCGCTTGCGGTCTAGGATATCCTCGACGACTTCGTATAGCTCAGCAGTCCAGTCGGTATTGTTACTCTCAGTATCAAGGCTATCAGCGTCTTCCAAAGAGCCGAGGCTGCAATGAGATCGAAAATCAGTATATTCTCGACTATGACATCATCCCAGCCCGCGGAACACAAGTTGATCAGCGAGGAAATATTTACCTGATTGCGGTGTCATCGCTAAGACTGCCTGCATCCTCATCATCCGAAGGTTGTCTGCTTGTGTTTCGAGATGTATGTCGGGAGTTCTGGGCAGAGTTTGTGCGCGAAGTGCGGCCAGAGCCTTCCCGAGAGGCTGCTTTGCGCGAGATTGTTTTGCCGCTCTCTAGAACCTGGCGTCGAAGATCAGGCATGATGAGGGTGGTGAAGGTATGTATGAGAGAGGTTAAGGCTGTATTAAGAAGAGGACGAGAAGATCTGTCCGTCCACGTCAGAGTGGAGGATATAAGAAGGTTACAGATGCGGCGGGATGTCGAGTCGAATCAGGATCAAATCAGATCTCAGCCTTGGCTATTTATGCGGTATAGGGTCTAAAGAACATCGAGTATTCTTTTGGGAGATGTATGACATGGTAGCCTCAGGAGTAAGACAGAAGAGTAAGATAGGACTGAAAGAGGACTGAAAGATCTGAAGGGGACGTGCCTGGGAGGATGAGGAGAGGCAAAAAGAGAAAGGATTGGGAGGAACTCAAGCAGCGAAATAAATCCGGAGCAGACTTTTGTTCAGGATGACGTTTCGCCGCCCAACATCCTATGCTCTTCACTCGCGGGGAATTTCGGGTTAAGCTCACTTTCCAGAGGCCAGGCACACTATAGAGCATTATGCTTGGCTCTATACTCACTCTTCCAGGATTTCCATATTATCTTTCCCCCAAACTCTCATCTTTCTGCATGAATTTTCTGTGTAGTGCAACCTCCGGCACCAATCACAGTGTGGTTTATCACCACGTGATGCGGGGTTGTCCTTATCGCGTTTCCTAAAATGGAAATCAAGAAATTATTCCGAGGCGCGAGGGTGTGCTTTGCCGGGGGTGGGGGCGACCGAGTCAAATCCAAAAGGGTATCAAATTCTAATATTCAGCCGGACGGCCGTCCCGTTGCCAATTGTATAATCCTCCTGGCTTGGCTGCCTTCTAAGTACTCCCGTCCTTCTCTTTGCCGTCCATCTTCGTCGTCGTCCTCATCACCGCCCTGTTCAAGATCTACTTGCAGGCTCGCATCATATGCCGCCGTAACTGTTTCCTCGTCAACCCGTAGCCCACCCTGGACCAGGACTCGAATACACTGGGTTAGGCGTGCAATCTCACGTCGCGTGGCGGGCGGAATTTCATCGTTTTGGCTCGAGTAAACTGAATTCGAGACCATTTCTTCCATGCGTGTGATGGACACGCTTTCCGTCGCTGATGACGCAGCCGCTGTGCCCTCCGCGTGCTTTGATATCCAGATGTATCCGTTCACTCCTAGCACGATGTCAACCTCGCCGCCACCGCTGGAGGTTTGTATGGTGAACATTTGTCTCCGTGAGCGAACTACTCCAGCCGCCGATCCTGAGCCGAGCCCTCCCTTGGCTGATGAACTCGATGCCCCGCTACCCCCAGTGCCGGAAACCGCAAGGAAGATTCCATTTCGGAGTTTACCGTACTTAAGCGACCGAGTGTGAAGCGACGCTGCGCCGTCCGAATGCACAGTCTGCACCTCCGCAACAAGCAGGTCGCCTTCGCTAAAGAATGTTCGGATTTGTAGTTCATCGGCGCTTGTTCGTCGGCGCAAAATGCCTCCAGGCAGGTTGATCGCGGAAAGAGGAAGCTGGGCTAAGAGGGGAGCTGCTACATCGACTTTCCACCGTTTGGATTGAACTTCGACAATCCGCCCGACAACCAAATCACCGATTTCTGGGGTATAGCGGGCTCGAATTGGTTGTACAGAAAGAAGCTTGTTTGTTTTCTGAACCGTACCGGCCACTGTAGCGATTATGGACGTCGATAACGGATTTATGTAAGTTCCATGGCCCCTAGATTATCATCTCGTCAGTCGGTCCCCAGAGAAATTGAAAGCTAGTGTCAAAGACTGACCTCATCCACTGCGGATCATCTGTAACAACTTCTCCTGGGGTAATAATCCCCGTTCCAATGTCCGTTCCTTCTATTAAACGAGGCCGCTTCGTTGGTCGTGACTTTGCGGGTGCGAGCTCGACGCCGCCCTCGGAGTCGACCGACATGTCGTCCAAGTCTGAGTCTGGGCAGGGGCCGTCGACATTGTCCGCAACGGGCGGCAAAATCGTGATTGCCATCTTTATGACCGTAGGGGGTCTAAAAAAAAATTACTCGGATTAAAGAAATGATGGACTATGTTCCCCGCGAGTGAAGGCAATTGAGTTCAGTCTGAAGCTCAAGAAAGACTTTCTGCTTCGGTGCAAACATGCCAAACATCCCGCTCCTGTCTTGGTTGCCTCCAAGAGTCCCGATCTCATAGTCCTCCTCTTACTCCTACTACTGCTATAATATTGGACGGGTCTAATGAGATCACAAGTGTACTGATGGCAACCTATGGATGCAACGAAGTCTGTGTGTGATGCAATTTACAAGAAAGATTGTTTTATTTGGCGAATCAGCATGTTCTTGACTTGGATACTCGATCATGCGGCGCATTCTAGCACCTCGGGCAAGTGTAAAGAAGAAGAGGATATCTGGGTAATACCTTTCAAGATCATACTCATAATAACAACCAAGTCAAAAAGCAAATAGGGAAACAATACAATCGGCCCATATCGTTTAAATAGGGCGTATGGGGACAGGCGAAGTGGAACGGGAAATCAAAGACACTAGTTATACAAAGATGAAAGGTCGGGGACAGGCCAAAATTCACGCACTACCGCCGGAAGATCTTTTCGCAGGGCGTTTGGTGTTAGGTGCGCCATCTTCCTTCTTCTTCCGACTCGAGCGGCTATTGCTACCCTTGGACCGAGGAGTAGTCTCTTCGTCGCGCTTGCGTTTGGCCTTGGAGCCTCCAGACGCGCCTCCGGAATCCACCATGACACTGTCTTCGTCGTGCGTGTCCTCGTCTCTTCGGGAGGCCGGGGCGGACCGCTTGGATGTGCGTAAGTTGGAAGGTCGCGATGATGATTTCTCGGAAGCATTCTCGTTGTCTTGGAGAAAAATATTGGGGTGGTTCTTGCGTAGCCAATGATGAACCGAGACGGGGCTCCGAAGAGCATACTCTCGTTCTCTCTCCGCTAAGGACGGCTTTTCCGGGGCGCGAGCCAATTGAACGGCCGCGGACATGTCACCGAGCCGAGCATCCGTAGCCGAACAGTACTCAGTTTCGTGCTCAGGAGTGAGGAATCCCAGAGTCTGGTCCAGGCTGGAGCTGCCGTTCTGGTTTTCCAGCGCTGGCGCAGAATGGGGCACTTTTGTAAGATCGATATATCGCAACTGGGGGGCAAAGGCTCTTCCTCTTCTAAGCCCCGCCTCTAAGTTCTCATAGGACTCGGCCGTTATATGTCCGGCTGCCAATTCATCCCTCGCATTCTTCAGTACTGACATAGCTGAGGCATGGTCATTATAGGACGGCGAAAGCTCCCTGTCAGGAGTGGGAAGAATTGCCTCGTCACCAGGTGCCCTCAAATCATATCGAAACTTGGGTGAAATGTGAACAGCGTCGTTGAACTCTAGAAGAACCTCCAGTAACTGGCTAAGATGAAGTCAATACAACGACAGACGGCAAGACGGGGAACAAAAGACGAACTCGTTCTGCTCCTGAATCCTTTTCGACAGATCCTCGATGCGCAGCTGCTCTCGGATAAGAGTTTCGCTTTCTTTCATTCGAAGCTCAAATTGAATCTTAAGCTTTGCAAACTTCCTCCTGTAGAAGAAAAGTCATATTAATTCAATTCGGGACCGTGGTGCGCCCCAGATTGTACTCACTTATACGATCGATGCGACTGCTTCGTAGGGGCATTGGTATCCGGGAGGCTTCCGGCTATAGAGCGCGCCTCGTCGATCTCGTTGGACATGATCAATAATGAGGATCGAGTGGTCTCGTTTGCTAAATACCGCGGAAATATCTAGACTTGTCTCGCTGAAAGGTTGGATTGGGCTCGGCTGGATGTGTTTCGCGTTGCAGTCGAATCCGCCTTGGGCTGGGGCGCGAGCCGCGAGCGCGAAAGCGGAGTGATTCTGCCAGTCAAAAAGAACCAAAAAAATCGCCAAGGCAAAGATTAATCAATGCTGTCGGTGATAGAAAGCGAGATTTTTCAAAAGCTCTTTTTGAGAGTTACCTGATACCTCATTAACTTTGGTTATCACTCTTTGCTATATCTGAGTCATTTTTAGGATCTTCTGGGACAGACAAAATGGGGCCCATTGGGAAAGAAAATCAGAAGAAGCGAAAGCTACTCCACAACCCAGAGATCGAGATCGATGTCTCTGCGCCTGAGCCCCCGTCGAAGAAGGCTCTTCGGAAAGCCAAAAAGAAGGCAGCTAATGTAGACATGGGTGACACCGCCAAATCGCTGAAACCACGCACACCAACCGACTCTGAAAAGCCTGCTGAACCCCAGTCTGCCTCCCAGAAGCGCTCAGATTACGGGATCTGGATAGGGAACCTTGGATTCGCCGTCACTAAGGATGACCTACGACGGTTCTTCACATCCAATTGCTCGTTCACCGATACTACTATTACCAGGATTCATCTGCCCCATGGCGCAGACCGACACGGAAAGGCACAGAACAAAGGGTTTGCCTACGTCGACTTTTCCAACCCCAAGGCTGTGAAAGAAGCATTGGAGCTCAGCGAGCAACTACTCTCTGGGCGCCGCGTGCTGATTAAGGAAGCAAAGAACTTTCAGGGTCGACCGGAAAAACAGGAGGGTGGAAAAGATGCTCATTCCGCTGCTGCTTCTGGCCGAGCTCCATCCAAACGTCTATTTGTTGGAAATCTGGGCTTCGACGCAACCAAGGAGATTCTAGAACAGCACTTTTCAAAATGCGGGACCGTTGCCAGCGTGCACCTCGCCACATTTCAGGACTCCGGGAAGTGCAAAGGCTACGCATGGGTGGAGTTCGAGGATCTCTCAGCTGCTGAAGCGGCAGTGAAGGGGTTCAAGTTGGTTACGGAGGATGACGAGGATGAGAGTGAACCAGAACCGGAATCAAGAAAGCGCAGCAAACCTCATAAGCCTCGACCGAAAAAGGTATGGGTGAATCAGCTTTTAGGCCGACGCATGAGGATCGAGTTCGCGGAAGATGCAACCACAAGGTACAATAAGCGCTTCGGCAAAAATGGTGAAAAGAGCAGGAGCGACGCAACAAATGGCAATGAAGCTGAGCTTGGCGATTTCGAGGAGGATACCGGGAAAGATAACGCGCGTCCTAGTCAAACTACCAGAGTCAAACCCGCAAAGCCGGATTACTCCAGGTACGACCAATCGACCGTGCAAAAACTGAGTGGCGCCATCGTCGAGGCGCGGGGGAAGAAGACAACGTTTGACTGAAGCGGCCATTTGGATGGTTTCCTTCGCCTTGACTTTCTGATACGCATTACTGAGGCCTTCCATGGGCTCTAGGAATCCGGCCTATATATACTCACTTGGTTAGGATTAAATGCCTGGAATTACATACTGCGAGGCGATGTTTGTTGTCTAATCCCGCAGCCCAAGGACCATCTCCGGGCGTTTGACGTGGCACAAGAGGAGCGAGAGATCACTGATACCCAAGGTTTGGTTTCCTCCCCCCTTCATCACTTTCCGACGATCCGTCTCCAGCTGGTTGTGCCACTTCTAGTTCCGTAGAAATTTGACAGGCAGATGAAGTAGCGTTTAAGTAAGCATTCGACCGACGCGCTCCTGCTGAGAACTCAACCGCAGTTTATTTGCGGGATAAAACGAAAGGAACAAGCAGAGCCAGTCGGTTCCAGGGAAACAACTGTAGACACCCGCGGGTTGGTGGCCTGGACTGATGCTCTCCCACCATTTCGCTGCGTCAGCCTACCTGCGTTGTTCATTCCAAGCCCGGAGGGCTATTTCTTGGTGATCGTTGAGGATTTACCCAGAGTTGTTCTAGAATCGCTGAGGTGGTTTTGGCCGCGCTAACCCGGTTGGGATGCTTGACATCTCGTTCGATGTCATGCCTTGAGGATTGAAAACGATCAAATCTTCGCAAACCCGTCCGCCTGTCTGGCTCTCCTTTCCTTTTTATCGCTCCCTCTTTCCGGGTGCATTTTATTTCCATTAGTATCGTTCTATATACGCCTGCTTGTCTTCTCTTCGCGGCCTGGTGTTACCCCTTCTTTTTGTTCGGAGTTCGTCATCCCGCCCTCGTCCTCAAACCTGCCTGTCTTTCTCCGCTGCTGGTCGGTGCACCCATATCTGGATCGTCTTTGCAACGGCCATCATACGCATATATCCATTCGAACTTTCTTTGGAAAATTGTATTCTTTATTTCTTCTAAAATGGCCCCCCGCCGTCACAATATCGGTGCGAGTCGCCGAAGGAGACGAGAGGATGAAGGGGAGGATGAAGGGTCGCTCGATGGAGAGGTTGAGGACGACTCTTTGAGCGAAGGTTCAGTCATAAGCCAGCAGGATGATGATGATGCCGACGGGGAAGGTAGTGATGAGAGCGACGACGACAATATTTCGACCAAGAATCCCGCCAACCGTCAAATCAATGGTCGTGTGCCTGATGGGCACCGAGGGTCACGCCGCCGCCACTCGGCCTCTCCAAGGAAATCAGCACTAGCAACGGCCGTATCAGACACGGATGTGATGATGAACGGACTGAGAGTAATCGACGATGGAAAGGGCGTTACGGAGATTCATTTCGATGATCTGAGGGGGGACCTCAACCAGACTAGAAGGACGCCATCTGCACCGCCAACCGAGGCGACAAAAGAACAATCTTCAGATAAGAAAGGTCGGGAGCTCGAGAAGACGGTGAAGGACAAAGAGGAAGACCCTACATCTGTGCCAAAGCGGGGAAGCTTCTTCCTTCACGACCAACGCTCAACAGAAGCCGGGGCGAACGGGCAAAAACCATATGGCAAATCGAAGACGCGGCCATTCGGTCTCATCGTGGACGGTAATGTACGCAGGTATGTGCAAACCTCCCTCCATGGGCTCTCTATAATTATTGGGGAAGGCTCGACGGGTTGCACCCTAGCAACACCAGAACTACTATCAATATGTACTGACCAACTTGCGCAACTAGAAAACCGGACGTGACGACGGAGGGCCAATGGACACATGATCTTCATGAAACAGTTGCCGGAGATGATCCGCCTGGTGTTAAACGTTCTACCTCGTCAGCGGCAGTCCCGACTCATCCCCGTGGAAGTGTCCCGACGACCGTGCCTACAGCTCCCAGGACGTCTACTCCAGTCCGAAGTTTTTCGAGCAGTGTCCCCATCGGAAATGTGCCTGTCGTGGTTTACCTCCCAGGGATGCGTAACCCGATTTCTTTACCTCCAATCCTAAAGCAACAGCACACCCGTCTCCCTCACCATCGACCCCCTCTGCGCCGCGACAAGCCCGTCAGAATCTCGCTCCCTGAACAACCACCTAGATATATATTTCCCGCCACGGATCGTTCCTTCATCTTCATCCCGCGAGCAATGAGGCCCAACCAACAAGCTTACCGCGGCCGTGGTCGTGGGGGTTTTTTCGGTGGACGCCGCCCAAGCATCTATGCAAGCTCGAACTACACACCAAGCGTGGGTATGAGCCGGAGATCGTCATTCGGCAAGCCACCCTCACAAGATGGATACCACTCACCGGCAGGCTCCGTTGCCTCGCGGCATACAGTCGTTACGACCGAGAATGGGAAGCCCATCGTTCGCCTTCCTCCTCCTCGACCACCCGGCGCCATGCCCCCGGCACCAGTGCTTCCGGTCCCTCCCGCCACAATCCACCTTCCACCCCAACCACAAGTTCCACAGCCCATCTGGCGTGAAAGTCGCCCTGCGCCCATTCCCATGCATCAGCCTCGCCCACAGAAGGCCGTTTCTGTAGCCGACATCGAAACACCGGCTAGCTTCCCCGTCAATCCTCCCCCCGCCCCACAGGAGCAGCCATTCCATCATCAAGTTCCAATTCCTGGAAATGGGCCTGCCTATGGCCCTGAGGCTGCTGCCAGCTATCCTCCTCCGGCGCATACCGCTGCAACTCCATTATCCCAAATACCTGAGCGCGCAGTTCATGCGCCCCCGTTCCAATTATACGGATTTCAGCAACCTCAGCCGTATTACCCCGGGCCTTACCCCGGACCTGTTTATTATCCTGGTTCAGACACAGGATATGCGCCCTACAACAACGTTGGCACGGGCCCAGGAGCACCCTTTGCTGCTGGACAAAACGTCCCGTACATGGTACCCGGCACGCACACTCCAGCTGAACCTTCGTCCCAACCAGGTACTGTTGCACATGAGTCAGGCGGCACGGTTTATTATTATGATGCCTCACAAATGTACCCCGGGCCAAATTTTGGGGCGCCTCCTGCGGGTGGTGCGATGGGTGTTGGTGGAATGATGACACCTGGCACGACTTATTATTACCCCCAACAGCCAGGGGTTTATTATCCCTCGCAGTAAGGACGAACAAAAATTCTCAAAGCGAGCATCATCTGATTTTTTTTTTTTGACTTCCTTTCCATACTTTGTCTCTCTACTTCTGAAGTCGCCCCATTCTTCCGCGACGACTTCTGTTTTTGGCGTTTGCTTTAATTCCACTATTCATCTCTCCTGCTCTACTGCCGCCAACCCGTCTAAAATCTCTCACAGCTTCTCTTTAGCTTTCCGGATCCCTTGTACCGGGAGATACTCCGTCTGTTATGTCTGTCTTAGTTGAGGTTAGATTAGGACTGATGCATTTCTAGCGAGCTGTTGTTTTTCCCCCCCCTTTTCTTCTGTTATCCGGAGCCTCTCATGTCTGTAAAGGCATCTCAGTTCTTCATGATGTCTTACTGTTATGCAACGATGGTGATTCGATGACGGCCTGAGCTGGCTGTCCATTACTGTTTCAGTTTCGGGCTTGGTGACTCGATGCTCAGCGTCGTTTGAGAGACGAAACACTCGTCGGATGGAGCTCCTCGTGTGTCCGACTGTTGCGTCATTTCTTGTTTGCTTTTTCGTCCATTGCACTGGCTTGGATCCCCTCTTTCGCCCTTACGGCTGTAGGCAGATCAGCTCAAAAACCAAAAACTTCCGGCCCGAATCAGGCATAGTACCTAGTTAGATTGGTTGCGTAGTTAGCAGCATGCAATTTATGAAACAAAGGAGACGGCTGCCGACCAAGCCTCCGCACCTGTCCGGTTGCGTCTGTGTATAGACTAAAGTCGAAGCTCACCGCCCCCGCCCGGGCGGATGAAGCCCGCAGCTCAGGTGACCCGCACCACCGCCTGGGCCATTCAGGCATCTTCTTATCTGCCAATTATAAGCCTCACTCCTCGCTCTCGCTCCCTCCTCTCCTCCTCCTCCCTCGCCTCGCCTCATCCTCGTCATCTCCTGCTGCCTCCTCATCGAGCTCCTTCCTTTCGTTCATCACTTATCATCTCCCTCCCTCCCCTTACCTGTTTTGATCCCAGCTTCTCTCTTCACCCAAGTCCTTCCGAGGCTTCCGACATATCCTACTGGCGTGACATAGCACCTTTTCCGGCGAGCCACGCTTTGGGGCACTTCCTTCCACCATGTCTGCCCCAACTGCCGCCCCTGTCCTGCCTACCACTTTGATCACCGTCAAAGTTACGTTTGAGGGCCATACCAGACGCTTCAAGATCCCTCTGAAAGACCTCGGAGCTGGTACCCTACCCCAGAATGTACGTCCTGTCCCCACTCGAGCTCCGACCGCCCTTCAACCCTCTCTACCGTCTATTCGGCCTCTTCTCGTCTTTCCTTCTTTCTCCTCGATCCATACTGGGCCCCTGGCCCGTAAACTCTCTTCTCCCTTCCCTCCCGCACAGGACCGCACGAGAGAAAAAGCAACTCTTTAGAAGTTCTTTGTTCTCTCCATGTTGACTATTCTCACGCTAGTTGCGCCAACTTCTTGGCATTCCGGCGGACACCAACGTCATCTTCGAACGTTACTCTGACAGCGCCGGTGCCTATGTCTGTCTCGACAGCAACAACCCAGCAGTCTTCAAACAGCTTTATCGTGCTGCGAAGGCAAAGTTGAAGCTGCGGATTAAGGCGACCGTCGATCAGTCTCCCACCCAAGTGTCAGCGCCAGAGACCTCCAGCGAGCATCCAGGTTCAGCAAGATACAGCTATCTCGAAACCGTTCTTAGCTCCCCAATACCTGCAGCTCAAGCCGAGACGAATCCTAGTGCTACCACCTCGTCTACAATATTACCAGAGAGCTCGGAGCGATCCACATTACCCGAAGCTGACAAGGACATCTGGTCGACGACGGAAACAGACGTACTCGAGACCGCTAATCATCGAGAGTTCGTTCTGGGACCTGACAACCCGGGTGTTCCCGTAGCCTCGCATACCTCCCTCGCGGGTGTTTTTTGCATTGACTGCAATTACTGTGGACGTGCTATTCCGAACGAACACTACCACTGCAATACTTGTGCCGACGGCGACTATGACCTCTGCCCCCAGTGTCTAGACTCTGGAGTCACTTGCTTGGGCGAAGACCATTGGTTGGTAAGGCGTTTTGTGAAGGACGGTATTATTACCAACAGCACAACCAAGACCCTTGCATCTCATAAGATTAAAAGCCAAGAAGAGAAATCCCTACCGGAGCCGGCGCCCAAAAGTACCCCCGAAACGGTTGAGAAGCCCAACCCCATTGGCCGTGAGCGAATCTGCAACAACTGCCTCAAGGGTAAGCACACCCAAATCGAGTTCTCGAGTGTGTTCGTGTTCCACCTAACCAATATGCCGCAGATTTTGATGAAAATAAAATGGTATCCTGTGCTGACTGCGAAGATTTCGATCTTTGCATCACGTGCGTCCTCGGACACAAACACGGGCATCACCCTGCTCACACTTTCGTCTTGCTGGGTGAGCACGACTCTGGTCTGAAAAATCTAGTCTTGTCTCGCTGCAAGCCTGGGCGCGGTTACCACCATGCGGCCATCTGCGACGGCTGTGAAAATGTAATGTTTCTGTTCTCAATGCCTTGAGATTGCATGCTAATCTGGACTCAGCATATAACTGGTGTGCGCCATAAATGCCTCACGTGCCCTGACTGGGATTACTGCTCGGAGTGCCATCTCTCGGCGGCTCGAAGCCACCCCGGGCATCGATTTGCGCCACTCTATACGGCTATTTCCGAGCCGTTGCAATCACATGAAGTGCACTTTGGCGTCTTCTGTGATGGTCCGCTGTGCAAAGACAAACGAAGGCCCGGGTTCATAACCGGCGTTCGATACAAGTGCTCTGTGTGCCATGATACCGATTTCTGCGCCAAGTGTGAAGTTCATCCCGCAAATACACATAACCGTACCCATCCTATGGTGATGTTCAAAACGCCAGTGCGCAGCGTCACCGTGAGTACTGTCCACGAGAATGCCTTGAACCAAACTTCTGCCACTGTGGGTGATCGGCCTCAAAGGTCCACGTCGACTCAAGTTTCCGCCCCTCTTTCTTCACTTTCTTCGCAGCTGCAGTCTCTGGAAACCGTCACCAAGGAGGAGGCGGACCTGGTCGCGGACAGCATGCCTTCTGATCAGCAAACGTCAAACAAGGAAGAGCAGCGAGCTACGCCTAAACAGACACCAAGTCATGATATCGAGTCGCAGTACCAGGCATTCTTCATTGAGGATACCATTGCCGATCGCACAGTGATGCGTCCACACCAAGTTTTCCAGCAAACATGGAAGCTTTACAACCCCGGTCCACGTGCATGGCCCGCAGGAGCCCAGGTGCGTTTCGTTGGTGGCGATTTCATGTTCAATGTCGACGTCAACCATCCCAGCAGCCTTGCGTCGGTTACGGCTGCCATGGAGAGCAACACACTATCGGAGCCCTTGGAAGTGGGTGGAAAAGCCGATTTTACCGTCACCTTGAGGGCACCAAGGAGACCGGGTACTGCTATCTCATACTGGCGACTGAAACTTGACGATGGCATGCCCTTCGGTCACAAACTGTGGTGCGACATTCAAGTCCGCGATGATGTCGTGGAGGATGAGACCGTCAGTGGTGTTGAGGCTCCCGAGGTTCCCGCAGCCGACCATTCCGATACTTCAGGAAGTCAGATGGTGTTCCCGAAGCTAGACAAGGAGTCGCCAGAAACGAGCACGCACGAGGCGACTGGCCTAGCACCCACTGCGCCCTCTGTATCTAGCGCATCTGATCACGACCTCCTTGATGAAGTGGCTAGTTTGGCTTTGGACGACGCAGACACCGAGACTGGGTTCCTGACCGACGAAGAATATGACATATTGGATGCTAGCGACCAAGAATTCATGGACGCCAATTCTACTCGAAACTAACTCCCGAGGCTAATTACACTGTGAGACAAGGAAGCTTATGACCGAAAAATGAGTTCCGTGGATTTTATCGCCTTTTTTTTTTTTGGAAGGGGGCTATTCCGAGAGCACAGCATGGTCAGGAAAGGTGAAATAAGTTGTTGAATGGTTGAGCTTCACGTCAGGTCATCGCCAGAGGGGAAGCTCTCTTGGCTGCCTACGGAGAGTCGCCGTTGCTGTATCTCCGCACTTATCTTAAGATTGGTTAGTTATGGATCCTCTTATGCCTTTGGTCCCCTCGTCGTAAGTTTGCGTAGTTTGGTAGTGCTTTGTGTCGACCCCGATATTAGGGGCCTCCGCCAGCTACTCCGCATCGTGGACTGCCTTCGTCGACAGAGTGCTAACCCTAGTTCAGGAGGAAGTTGACAATGCAGGGCCCGCCATGGGCGGTCCACCCCCTCCAGAGAGAAGAACTCCCAGCTCTTTGATCGCCAGTAGATCCCAGCAGAATTCCGAGGTTACTCCCCAATGTGATACTTTCCCCTCACAGCTCTACCGAACGAACCAAGGCCCGACAAAGCCAACGAAGATGGCACACCACCTGGCCTTAGAGTCCCCATCCCCGCTCATGAACCCGGGACTTCAGCGTTCCAAGCACAATGGCCCAATCCAGCCTGTCCCTGTTCCTCATTCTGTCGGCGATCTTGATATCTCTGCTCTGTCGCTCAGTCCAGCGCGGTCTCACGGTGATAGGGGTATACCAAGGTCCAGTCGTGGCGTCTTCTGCTGCGCAGCGCATCTACGCAATTCCGGATACGGTGCATTGTGAAGACATACATTACTATGCTCCGGGCGATATCCTCTTCACAGCATGTGAGGATTCAGTGCAACAACGCTTCCGATGGTTCCCTCCTCTCGCCCTGCTGGACGGTCCCGTCGAAACAACCGGCTCTATCCGCATCATCAATCCTCAGGTATCTATTCCTCCTGCTTCCAGCATCAAACCCGCGGCTAACAGCCCAGTAGACGAAGGTATCATCCCAGCTCATGTTTGAAAATTTCCCCGGACCGTTCGTCACGCATGGAATCGATGTTATCCAGGATCCAGACCGGGCAGAGGCCCTGTACATCTTTGCCGTAAACCACCTGCCCAATCCCGAGTATAGTCCTGCTACGGAAGCGGAAGCAGAAGCCCCCAAGGCGCGCTCGCAGGTCGAGGTCTTCCACTATGTCCTCAACTCGAGCACAATCCGGCACGTCCGCTCCGTCCGTCACCCACTCATCACAACGCCGAATGACCTCTATGCTACGAGCCCATACTCGTTCTACGTCACGAATGATCACCATTACCGTGAAGGGTTCCTGCGGGAGCTAGAATCTATACCAGGAGTTAAATGGGCTAAGGTCCTCCACGTTCAACTAGACCGACTCGATACAGACGATGCAACCGCCGGCGTCAACACCACCGTGGCATTGGCCTCGGATGTATAACTGCAACGGGCTCGGACACGGACAGACTGCCCAGGAAATCGTCGTGGGAAGCGCGATCGGAGGGACGATATGGCGGACCAAAGCTACAAACGACGGGGCCCTGTCCATCTTAGAGGAGATCCCCGATCGATAACCCGAGCTACTATGAAGATCCGTATCGGACGGCAGACGATGACGCAAGCAGCTATGTTCTCGCTGGGATTTCGACGCGCGATTGATTTCATGAAGGCACATACGGACCCGAAAGCCAAGCAGAGCGTCATCGTTTGGCACGTTCGGAAGGACCCCGCTGGTACGGGGTGGGAGAAGCGGGTGATCTTTGAAGACGACGGAAGCAATATCAGCACCGCCAGTGCGGCAGTTCTTGTCCCCATAGAGCCGGTTGAAGGAGGTGCAAAGGAGGCATGGCTCTATGTGACGGGATTTGCGTCCGAAAGCATGGTCGCTGTCAAGGTGAAGCTGTAGCTGCTTTTGCTCTTGTTAGGTGTCAGAGTGAATCCATATAGAGACTAAGAAGTCTGGTGACTGCTGGGGTCTGTATCGAAGGCAGGTGGTTGTCAATTAGGAGGAGAGCGGTGGGTGGGTAGATGAGAGGGTCATTTTGTATTTCAAAACAGGCCACAGCGTCCTCACATCGGTACAGCACATCGAAATCGAGATCAGAAACATGAGAATTGAAGGTCCAGACTTGGGGGCAATTGTTGTTGCCTGAGGCCGCGCTCATCCGGAGATCTTCGCGAATTGAAATCTCCAACAATTTTCGTCTCACTTCTCATCCTCCCTCCAACTCACCCCCATATCCAGCAGATGGCTTCAATCTGCATTCAGAGAGCCCGTCTCTCTCAATTCCACCCTCAATTGCCCTACCTAATCCTCCCCCCTCGACTCAACCACAGCCACAACCACTTCAACCTTCACCTTCACCTCCGCTATGCCTCATCCAAAGGAAAGTCCCACGCCCGCCCACCATCCTCCGCCCAACCCGCCGAAAAGCGTGTCCCCTCTACCTCCTCAACCGCAACAACCACCCTAGCAGACGACATAAACCCACCCCCCAGCACGCGTCCCGCCGATCTCGTCGTCCCCGAATCCCTCCCGCCCTCCGCCCCAGCAGCCGACAAGCTGAAATACTACATCGCCGTCGGCCGCGCATACGTCTCCTTCTACAAAACAGGCCTCAAGAATGTATACCACAATTACCGCGCGTCACTCCCAATCCGCCGCTCCCTAGGGATCCCGTCGTACCTACCGACCTCTCCACCCCCGAACCTCTTCTACGCAAAATCCAAATCCAAATCACCCAAGTCGGATTCGAACTCCAAGTCTACGGAAAAGGCCCTGCTCGAAGCAACCCGCACAACCCGCTCGACATTCCAACTCCTCCACCGCGCAGCCCACGACGTCCGCCGCATGATCCCCTTCACGCTCATCCTCATTATCTGCGGCGAGCTGAGCCCCTTCGTCCTCCTTGCCCTCGGCAGCGCCGTAACCCCGTATACGTGCCGGTTCCCGCGGCAGCTCGAGAAATACCGACGGCAGGGGATCGTCCGGAAACGCGCGGCGCTGAGTGCCCATTCTGCCGCGGCGAGCGGGTCAATCACGCATCCGGGGTTCGGATCGGATGAGGAGATGCAGGTTCTGGCGCGGTTTGTGCGGCGGGATTGGATTGCGCGGGCGAGTGGCGAGGAGATTCTACGTGCGTGTGCGGCTTTGGGGCTTGCGAAGACGCATGTGCGGCCTGGTTGGATGGGCGGGTTGCTGTATCGGAGGAGGTTGAAGGCGTATGCGGAGTACTTGGCGTTGGATGATGAGTTGATGAGGAAGGGTGGTGGGGTGTCGGCGCTGGAGGGGGCCGAGATTACGGTTGCTGTTGAGGAGCGTGGCGGGTATGGGGTTGCGGATGGGGAGGAAGGGTGGGAGGCTGAGAGGGTTCGGAGGCGGTGGTTGGAGAAGTGGTTATCGCGGTCCAAATAGAGGTATCTAGGTATGTAGAATAGAGTGTACAGTATCAAGTGACTTAAGTAAATCATATAATATACTCCGCTATACATTCTCATCGCAATTTGTACAATAACTCGGAACCCGCTAAGCAGCAGACCTCCACCCCACCGTCTGCGCCGCGCCCTTCACCTGCTTCGCCCAGCGCAGTCCACAGCTATTACAAAGGTCCCGGTTCCCACTCGGCCCCCTCCGCCACTCTGGCGTCGTCTTCGTCGAGCACATAGCGCAGCTCTTCTCCCCGAGAACAGCGGTCTGCTTCCGTTTCCGCTTCCTCCGCCGCGCAACGAGACGCTGCACCTCCTCCCTGAGGAGGCAGTTCTGCTTCTCCAGTTCGCGGAGCGCAAACTGCCAGTTCGAGCCGCGGGTTGGGTTTAGTTCTTCGAAGCAGGTAGAGGGGCCCTCGGTGTTGCCGGGCGAGGAGCCGGCCGTCATAGTTGCGGCGGACGTTGCGTGTTGTTCTGGGTAGTTTGGATGGGGCTTTGGGGGTAATGTCGATACTGGGGGTTGGCGGTGGCTGGGTTCGACGACGCCGGAGTCACTGGAGCCCTGGCCTTGTCCCTCACTTCGGCTTCTGGATTTACCTTGGTCGTCGGCGGTGCTCGCCGATTGAGGAGGTATCGGTTTTGGAAAGTGGACCTGCGTGATGAGGAAGGTCGGCTCGGCCGTTGGGTCGTCCTCTTTCATATCCCCTGGATATAGAGTGGTTTGGACGGCGAAGATATGGCCCTTGCGATGCCGGATTTTATGACCGAAAGTGGCTTGGTGGCCGGTGCTGGAGTAAGCTAACGCTTGCCCAATATCTGGTTCTTGGTGGGAATTGTCGCCGACGATGAGGTCTTGTATCCGTTTACCAACAAGGTCTTCCGGTGCTCGGCCAAGGACTGCGCGGGATTTCGAGGACATGAATAAGATAATGCCTGAAAGAGAGAGCTTAGCCCAGAGGCTGTCTCCTGCCGATTCGTCTTGCTCCGTCTTTGTCACCTGGCTCAGAGAATACAAGGGGATGATTCTCCCGACCAGAACCATGAATTGCCGGCCTCGCCCGGAGATATGCCACGCTCCGTGGTTTTCGAACCAAGCATAGCCTGTGTGCTTTCGGCGAATACGGTATATCACGCTAATTGACTGGCCCGACGTGCAGCCTCGGAGGTCGCGTGTGACGGGACCTATATCACTTGGGTGACAGACTGTGGACAAGGTTTTTCCGAGGAGGTCACTCGATTTGTACTCGAGGACTGTCCGACAAGCCGGGGAGAGATAGAGAAATTCTCCCTCGAAGGATAGCACAAAAATAATGTCATCTGTATTCTCGACAAGAGCATGCAGTAAGTGGCTTTTAGCCACTGGATGACCCCCGTCAAGCCTATCCAAAATTCCCGACACTTCTCTGGGATCGATCTGGGTAGCTGGATCAGAGTCATCTTGATACGCCTCCGGAGAAGGTGCCACATAACTCGGCAGCTGGTTCCGGTGATAATCGATCATGTAAGTCCCATCTAGCTCTGTTAGCCTGGTTTCATGACGTTATCGGAATCAACATACCTGGGTTTCGTCTCCTCACAGCATCCGGCTTCTCAACCAGGTCTACCTGGAATCCGACGAAATAGCGGTAATCTTTAGAATCCCATCGCACAGGAATCATCGTTACAAGGTTCATGAATGGTTGGCCCCCTTTCCTATAATTTACGATGCTGACTTGAATCTCATTCTGTTGCTCAATGGATATTCGTAAACGAAAAGCCGTGTACGAGTCGGCAAACTTCCGGGGTGCATGTGCTTCGACACGGCCATCCGGACTCTGTAGGAAACGGCAGTTCTGTCCAACGATCTCCTTTTCAGTGTACCCAGTCAGCCGCTCGAAGGCGTGCGAAACGTAGACAATTGGATGGTCTTCCATTGTGATGTCGCAGAGCACAAAGGCACATGAGAGATCAACGGGACCGATGTTGATTTTGGGATCCGGTCGTGCGACTACCTGAGCCTACACGATATGTCAGAGCAAGCGTTTGTGGGGAGGATGTAAAACTCTGTGCAGCAGCGAGGCAGGAACAGGTAGTAGGCTTACTAAAATGCCCATCATGTCAAATCCACTCCTGGAATATATGCTACTGTACAGGGTAGCTTCCCCACTCTCTGGTTTTACACCTGTCAACGTAGTGTCTTTCAGATGTTCCGTCAGCGATCCAGATTATGGTACTTTCCAAAGACACCTACTTACCCTTGCCTTGTGACGACCTCTTTGGCTGAATGTACCGGTGGGCGGACCCAGTATTTGAGGTTTGAGGTGGGGGTTGGATGTCCTGGGATTGCCCGCGAGAAGCCGGGTCCGCTAAAGAACCCAGATGAGACGACACCGTCTGATGAGGAGCTGAGCCTTGCATTGAAGGACCGGCATCTCGTGATTGATGCTGGCTAGGGTACATATTCGATGCCGGTTCCTGCGGCTGTGCGGCCGAATGACTTGGTCCGGGAGCCCTTGGTTTCAGGGATGTAGGATGATTGAGCCCGTCCTCCCCAACCTCTATGCGCGACGGATATTTAGAAAGACCGTATTGGAAATCACTTCCAGATCCCAAGTCCATCGACATCGAAGTTGCAGCTGTGGGGTCAGACGCAAGCATAGAGCTATGCGGTGGACAGGTATAATCAGCCAGAGGCATCGAAGTAAGGGGAAGGATGCTAGCTGTTCATCCTTCCCCCTATTCTGGCGCCATGGCTGGGGGGCAGAGTACTGTCCGTCATAGAAAACAAGATCGAAATCCCCAGTACCTCGATCGGCCATTACGAAAGCTCCGATCGATAGATCAAATACAGGTTGACAGGCCAATAGAGGCTTGGGAAAGTCGGTTCCTGGGAGCCGACCAGGCGAGGGTTTCCAACTTTCATTCAAGTAGGGTGTAGCATAGAGACATCAGGTTTTGACATTAGGGCCATGTAAGAAAGTCAGTCAGGGATATCTCGAGCGACGAGGAACCCGTGGGAGCGTCGAATTGCGATCATGTCATAGGCGTACAACGCATGGAACAGGCCAGAGATGGGTAAAGGAGATGGATCGGGCCGTAGAAGAAGAGAGAGATCAACATTCTTCAAGACACGACTTGACAAGCTGATGGACGTCCGCTGTACTCTTCTTTGGTCAACTGGATGAGGTGATCAAACGCCGCCTCCATGGTGGGTGGGCATGTTTGGTTCTGCCAATGAAGGCGGAGACCCTGGAGGAGGCAAGCGATTGAGTCACATGGTAGGTGGTAGCTCTGTGGTCAATCAACGGTCAAGCAGAGAGACGATAAAGAATTGGAATCGTGCAGCATTTGTTGACGCTCAACCGAAGATGAGAAAGACCTCGGGAATCCTGAGGCCGAGGTGAAGGTGTGTCACGTGGCCAGCGATTTCTCCCTTGATCAACTAAATCGATGAAGTCGATGCAGGATCTCACATTCCAGGCTGGAATCCTTCATGCTAAAGCAATCTGATTGGCTCAGCAAGGGATGGTTTCGAGGCCCCAGCTCGCCGTGGATCGATCGGGGTCCTCCCCAACGAAACTCCGCCCGAAAATGAGTCTGGGGAGCCGCGTTGTTGACATCTCTGGAGTATAGCGAGCTCGCAAGGTATGGAAATAATGTACATTCTGCCATCCCCTCAGTTCATTTCACGTGGTTTCTTGAACCGTAAGTGATCCGATGGTCAACAGGCCGCTTGCAATCGGCTGTTGTCTTTCCAATTTCTGGAGGATGACGATCCTTCGACCGTTATCACAGCCAGCTCAATTCTTCGGCATTTCAACGACGAAACGGTCCAAGGGGCTTTTTTTTTCTTTGTTTCACCACAAACCTTCGCCGTCTTTCGCTCCCTTTCCTGTGTGCATCATGGAATCTGCCTTCAGAGCCGCTCCTTACTGCCAGGGTTGATAACAGATTAGCATTCTCGGCAATTGTTATTTCTTCCTGCTCGCTTCTTGTTTGCCTCCCTTTCCGTCCCTCCGCTGGCGACAAACACACCTCGTCTCCACAAACTACGCTCTTGTTTCACGAAACCCCTATCTCAATTCCTCTGCGAGCTCTTCGTCATCCATCCACCTTTCGCTCCTATTTCTGTACAATCATACGGTGACCAACGCGGCTACTTAGGCGCGCCCGCCTCCGCCACAAACACGATGACTGACCCAAATAAAATCTCGATCACAATATGCGGGGACGGTGGATGTGGTATGTTGTGTGACAGACTCATCTCTCCAAGACGATGCGCGACACCTCGTGGTTGAAAGCGCAATTCATCGGTGGCAGCTCGTTCACGGTATTGACTGCCGATAGGTAAATCCTCCATCACATTGCGCCTGGTTCGCAGTCAATGGATACACGAGTAAGTCCACTCCACGTTTTGCTTTGGCCAAACCGTTCTAACGGGTATTCTCATCTTCAGATACGATCCCACCATAGGTATACAGCCCCTCCGCGCCATTCCTACGGGGGCTAGCAAATCTAACGCCCGCTTGTGATATAGAGGATTCATATTCGGTTACGCGCACGGTTGATGGCGAGCCCTATTTCCTATCTATTACCGATACCGCAGGCCAGGAAGAATACCGGGGTCTTTGGGCAGCGTCGAACCTGAAATCCGATGCCTTCCTCCTCGTCTACGATATTACCAGCGAGTCTAGCTTGAGTGCGTTAGATTATTTCATGGACATGATTGACATGGAAACTGATCAACGGGTGGAGGACAACCTGCGGCTGATGAAACACCTCGGCGACAGTGCGCGAGGGGTGGAGGTTGGCATGGCTGCTCCAGTCCGGATTGTTGCCGGTAACAAGTGCGACCTGAAGGAAAACCGGGTTATCAGTGCCAAAGATGGGCTAGAGTACGCCCGGAAACATAACAGTGGCTTCATGGAGACGAGTGCACGGGAGATGGTGAACATTGAGGAAACATTTGCTCGTATGGTCAAACCCTCTCTTGAATCTTGCAGAGCACAATCCTGACATGCTTTAGTTCTGGTCCGTCGAGTTGTGGAAGCGCGCCGACAGCACAATCAGAGCAACGCCGAACTAGTCAAGCCAACCCGCCATGTTGGTTTCTCTCTGAGGAAGTCCCCTAGCGGCGGGTTGTCGAAGAAAGGGTCGGTTGCGAACCTATCAAAGTCGGCAAATCAACGCCAGAGCATCTTCCACGGGCTGCTGAAGGGAGGGAAGAAGGGAAACGTAAATAAGGATGATACCGAGAAGCACCCCGAGACTACCACGGAGCGGGACACGACAGATAACGAGGCCGCGAGCCGATGGAAGCGATTGTGCTGTTGAGCGTCGTTTGAATTCAAAAAGCATCAGGCAGATTTTTGCGATCTCTATACCCTACCCGTCTGTATCTGGTACACGTTTCAAATGGACGTGCATGTATTATACCGCGGATCGTTCTCTGAGATTTCCATTACTTCTCTTGGCACATTGTATTGTTATTTCGTTTCTGCCGTTGTCAGCGATTCGCCGCTTCGAGGCGGGTTAAGACTGAGTCAATCGTGGAGTCATCCAGCGGGTTCAGGATACTGAGGCTGAGAGGTTGAAGATGTGCCGATAGCCCAGCAAATATGGCGTTGCTTTGCATCATAGGACTACCGACGTATCTCGATGACGTGATTGCTGTCCCGCTCTCTGAAGTCGACCAAGCAGTGCGCCACTTGATCTCCCACAGAAAAGTATCAGGAAAAGAATTCCTCGAAGCGAGATGGCAGATAGTCCCCGTCCAAGTCGTCCCACATTTCATTCCACCTGCCGCGAAAAGACCAATAACTGACCTGGGACGGTGAGTGGGTGGCACAAGGGCCAGCCTTGAAGTCAATTCGAGGTCAACAATCCCGAACCACACCCGCTGTCAGGGTTAGAGTTAAGTTCAAAGACCGAATGATAAAGGCAAGATAGCAGCGAGCAGGTTTACCTCGTGTCATGGGCCATTATTCCACGACAGATCGGACAAAGTCGTGCTCCAGACGAGAGAGAGCCCAGGTCAAGCTTCTGCGAGACACAGTATCGCCACCCGACCCAACCCAGGGCGTCTCCCAATGTCAAGTAATAATCATGCCTCACTGGGTAATTGTAATCGGGCGCAGTGCGGAGAGAGGGACACAATTTCATCCGAGTCCGTTCCTAGTTGATCATGGGAATGTGCAGAATCTTCCATGTTCCGATCCTAGCTCGGCCGATGACCGTTGCGTCTTGTCTGCGCGTGGGGTGCCCTGCATATTTCTCGAAACCAGTGAGTGACACCGTCAGAACCTTGAATAATGGAGCGCTACGATGGGAGGTACGATGGTACTCCGCAGTCGGTGGTGACTAACTGAGTTGCTTGAGGGAATTATTGTCCATCGCCCGCCCACTCGGCCTCGACGTGCCGATAGAGAACCCGAGCGTTGTGCCGTGAATTCCGCTTATGCATTGGATGGGGCGCATAGAGTCGTTATTGCCAGATCCAGTAACTATCTGGAACCGCAGTGACTCAAGTGTAGACAGATCCAAGGAATAATGGAGCAAGTCGCGCTGGAGGCTAATCAGCTGCGGTATGTGGTTATACACCGGCGATTATTCGCCGACTCGGGTTTTGCTCGTGGAGGAATCGTGTCGCCTCAGTTAAGAAGGAGGCATCAGGTCCTCCACCAAGAGCAACCTGCGCAGAGAACTTTGAAAACCGCCATACCACCGTCCACGCATCGGAGCCCAGTCAGGTTCCTCCCAGCGAAATCGGATTTACGGGTCGATGAGTGATCGACCTTGGCTGGTGTCCGCGGACGCCCCGTTTTCTGGGGGGCGGATGGAAGCAAAGAAACCTCATGGTGGATGATCAGATAATCAAGCCGTGCGAGTAAATTGCTCCTTCGGGAGTCGAAATGTCTCCGACCTCCGAGTCTAGCCCGACAGGAGGCTTGGCCGCTTGAGAGACGTTTCCGCGATCCGTTGCGGGAGGAGTTCGTTCGAGTTGCAATTTGCACAGAATCAATTATCTCCATGTTTTTTGCGGATACGTCTTCTGGGGCTGCCGTTTTTTTTTTTTTTTTCCACCACAAAGTTCAGCTTCTGTGAGTTTGTGGAAGAGGCTGAACCTCGACACAGTTGGATGACGAGCTGCTCGCCTCATCACCAAGATTGAGATACCAGCCAATAATATGTGGCAATCTGCGGCGTTGCAAATCCAAGATTTCAAGTTGATCGTGCTCAGTTGCAAATTCAAACTAACCAGAACCATGGTAATTTCATGTATCACGGAGAACGGGTGACAATCTCCGTTCACTCGTAATGAATGCTCAAGACATCTGAATAAGGGTTATTATCCATTCCTACCAGGATGACCGATTTTTCATAAAATATTCTTTTTTTTTTTTTTCCCTTCGCAGCTCCATCGTCAGCATTGGTCAGAATGATAGTTCCATGGGTGGCCTGGGTTAATTATAATACATAAAAGAAAGCAGCCCTCCTCCGTCGATGCTTCGCAGCTTTCCTTGGCTTCTGTTTGACTTTTTGGGTGACCATCGCATCCATACACTGTGCCCGCAGCAAGTGCAACCCTGCTCCCAATCCGGTCATCTCCTCGCCTCCATCCTCTGGCCCTCGATTCGCACATTGGCCTGAGCAAACTCGTTATTCATTACGTTGCGAACCTTCTTTCCAGGCTCCCGCCTCTTTGTATCATTGACTTTGGCGCTTGACGTATTGGCCGCCGATCTCGACCATTACCGAAGTATTGCACAACGATCGGAGAGGAGCAAAGAGAAGCTGCTGGACGATCCGCGAACTCAAAACCGCCCGCCAGAAGCGCTTTTTATGCCCCGGAATTTCCTTCCCCATCCTCGGTCCTCGAAATCTATCTTTATATCTTTACACAATGACTGCGCGCCAATCAACGCCATCATCCGACCACTCGCACTCGGATAATGGTGTGCGCAAGAGAGTATGTAAGGCTTGCGATCGTTGTAGACTTAAAAAATCCAAGGTAAGCACCCGGCCCTGGCCCAGCATCCGCTCCCGCATCAGCATCCACTGATGCACTGACCGGCGCAGTGTGACGGAGCCAAACCATGCGGTCGCTGTCGAGCAGACAATGCTCTCTGCGTCTTTGGCGAGAGGAAGAAGGCTCATGATAAAGTGTACCCCAAGGGGTGAGCAGCACCTGGCTTATTCATTGAGATATCTATGAAGTTTGCGTGAACTAACCAATGCTGGTATAGATATGTTGAAATGCTAGAACAGCAACAAACATGGCTCGTCAACGGCCTGCAAGAATTATATCGACGGCTTCTCGATGGCGAGGGGTGGCAGGGAGAACCGCTGAAATGCGAACCCAACGGCCACCCATTAACACACGATCTGCTCACACACCTCGGTGCTCTGGACCAGAGCAAGCACGAGCGGTTCGAAGAGAGCGCGGACGCCTTACAGCAGGAGCTCTGGAAGCATAGCGCCGGACACATGCAGCGCCAGGAGTCGTTAGATACCAGCTCGGACAGTGCACATTCGCCCGTCGTGCCGCAGTTCGCACCAGATCCCTTGGCTGCACGAACACTCCCCCAGACGCCACCAACAATCAACCCGCCGACATCCCTACGAATAGATGTTCCCCCTCGACCTGCCATTAAGAATGAGCACCATCGAACGCCGAGCAACGGGTTCATCACATCCATGCAGCAACCCATACCGCTACCGTGCGTAGTCAACCCGTCAGAGCTCCAGAGCGCTCAGCTACAAAACCCACAATGGACGAACCCTGGAAGCTTCGGCGGTTACGACGACATGGACCTGATGTCCGCGCAGTATAGCGGGCTACCGTTCGAGTCGCTCGACGACAACGGCGCGTCGCCAATGTTCAGCCGGCAAATGGCACTGGGGTGCGTAATACCGGGGCCGTACATGGACAACAAGAACGACTTTGACGATATAAACCAATTCCTCAATACCCAGTTGGAGATCACGTCGTAGTCTGCGATACCTGCAGCTGTACGACTATTCGCATTCATGCATTCTATTCCCATGTTCAGTTCCGGCGGGAGGCCTCGTCTTCGGGGACGGTGTTTGGTGTTGGCTAAAATACGGAGTTTCAAGATCGGGAACAGTGCTTTTCACTTCTATACCAGTATTCTGTTATCTCTACTCTTGGATTAATCTAACGATAGACGGACTACCTCCATCCGATGAGATCCATACTTTTCCAGTCTCAAAGACTTCTGAACGAGCAATTCAGTTCCTGAATTGAAATGACGTGGAATAGTTCCTCTGACTAATCAGCGCGAAGGCTGGAGCACGTCACGAGTCAAGCCGCAGCCCGTTCACTCCTTATCTCCGGTCAGCTGTCAGCCATCAAGGCGCAATACTCGTATTGCATATTGCGTATTATTGAGGAACTTGAGATCAACCACTGGCAGCATGCCCACGAAAACTTTTCTGATTATGCTCACAATCTGTCACCATAACGTTCAGGTCATCATCAACTGAGCGCCCCCACACCCAGCCTTGAGCGTTGGGGCTGAAGTCGATGCCCGAATTGCTTTTCAGATTCTTGTTAAGAGGATAAGAAATCCCAGAGACGAGGAGAATCCTCCTGTGAATCGGAAACCTCAAATCTCCGAAATACCGATACTCCGACCCCCGATCGCACCATCCAAGTCAGTGAGCGCGCTCTTTTTTTGCGGAGTAGCGGGCGCCGGGGCGGATTCCGACATGAATATTGAAGCTCATGAAATCAAACGAGGAGCGGAGTTGAGGGTTGAGGAGCAGGGTTGGCCTTGATCATTTCTTTCACAGCATGTTGCAGTTGGCAACGGTCTCTCGTGGCAGGACTTTTGAGGTACCGGACGCACTCGTATCAGGAAATATAAAATACAGAGGACTCGAAGACTCCGAGCCGAACGCACAACGCTGGCAGGTTGATTGGGTAAGCGTATAGATCTGGAGTGGGCCAGCCCGTCCAGAAACCCATCGAGTGTGGAGCTAGCGTTAGCCATCATGAATTCATGATGTGGTAACACTGGCGTCAACCTTGGAACAATTTGATCGTTGCCATATTATTGCCTCGCACGAATTAGTAAATTGTCCAGCTCCAGCTCACCGCAAAAACGTGTTTTGAGTACGAGTACGTAAAACCGTTAGTGGCTGATTTCGTACACAGGACTGTGCTGGGGCCTCATGCAAACACCATCACGCCTTAGGGTTCCTTGCCATCGGCAGGGTTTATAATCAATCGGGGTGATTTCTAATTACGACAAATCCACCGCGGCCACGCCCACAAGCCACCCCTCTTCCTTGAGGAGTTTCGTGGGGAGGAGATCCATGCTAGCCCTGCGAGTTCCCCGACCTTCCCCTCGAATTAGCCACTCATGGTACAGAGCTCGGAAGAGATCGTCTATCGAGCCGAGTCTTGTTTGGGCTTCTGCAGGCGAGGGAGGCGCCCTCCCTGTCCGTCCTCAACAGGCGATCGCAGTGATGAGTCAACTCGTCTCATAACTCAACCGAGCTTAACTGAATTACAATAACACGTTTTTAAGTTAAGCTTCAAGTTGGTACTAGTTGACGAACTGAAGTTTCGTGCTTGACCTTACCGTAATACACGGTGCCCTCAGGGCTCCAGCTTCACGTGCTGCGGAAGTATATTCTCTCATTGCAAACACCCAAGCCGCACGCGCGGCGAGCTCTGCCCCGCCCTGCCCTGCCTGCTGCGCTCTCGCTACCGAGCGCTTTGGGTATTAATTCCAAGAAATCGGATATCCCTACTATTCGCCCTTCTAGAAGGGGGTTGACCCTTTTGTCAGAGTGAGCGGTAACATGGATTCGCACAGGGGGTATGCATTGTCGGCGCCACGTGATATGAACCATCTTAGCCCTAACTACTGTAATTGACACGAGACGAGACAAGACAAGCGGATTGATCCTCAGACTTACAAAACCATCTCTAGGATAGATGGGTTCACTGGGCTAATGATGGGTCTTGTGCTCGATCTCTCTATGGGGCTATTCGCTATACCATGCTTCGAACTCCCGTCTCATTTGGATGTTGCCAGGGCTGTCCAGCTGGCCTCCGCAGACAGACGTATGGGATTCGCAAATGAAATGTGAAGTATAGATATCAAACAGCTATGAAGATAAGCCTGCTGTAGTTGGGGAATACAGGTAAGTTAAGATTCCCCGCGGTCGTGGGACTATGGAAGAATTATCCTTTCTCAAAGGATTAACCCTTGTTGTGAACTCTGCACTCGCCCCGAAGGCTCCTTTTTCAGCGGAAGGAGGAGTATAGGGACATTGCCAATAAAAGGGGGTGGGAAGGGGGAAAACGAAAACGATATTCCTTTCAGCTGAATGCTTCAGGCAAATGGGCTGCAGTGCCCATACCTACTACTTAAATTAGCGATAATCATCAACCTTTGTTTCTGGCAGGCGCAGTCGCCTTTCACTGTCGCGCGACGAAGGGTTCCCTCTCTTTGTTCGAGAATAACCAAAAGCGTCTTTATGAGGAGTGACTATATAGAGAGAAGAACCCCATTTCTTCATTTTGACAACTTTCTCTGCGTCGAACACTTCTCTCCATTCAGGCAATCCAAATCAAATTCCCATCCCCGACCAATGCCATACTACGACCACAGCTGCGCAAAGTCAACGGCCTGGCTACCAGAACCCGCATTCTGGGATAATTTGTCCAAGATCTGGCTGTCTAAACTCGCCTTGAACGAGCTACAACGGCGGGAAAGTAGTGACAAGCCAACTCGGCCCCAAAGGTATTGTGTCATCTATCCATCCATCCATCCCCTTTGGGTTACTAATAATATCATACAGGCCCCGATCTAAGTCTGTAACTAACGTACTCCGTCGGTTTGGACCAGATCGCTTGGCGGAGCTGAAGGAGTTGGCGGCGTCTGGCGGCCCTGATATCTCTGACCTTCGAGATGTATGTGCTGTGCTTCGTTGTTTCGAGGCTCTCCCCCATTATCCTAGGAGTACTGCAGTAATGCTGAACGCTATCAACTGCAGTACCCGCCACCCCGCAATCTCGGTGCACCCTCTCTCGAACCTACTGAGCTGGCTTCAACGGAGATAGAGGACTCCGCAGGCGTAGAGGAAAGAGTGGGAGAATCCAGTTCATCTGCGAGCATGAGCACCTCCAACAAGTCCCCGATTAAGACCCGACGCAGGGGCGGCTCCAGGTATTCTCTCCGCAAGACGCTTCGCAAACCCGTTGTCAAAGCCCCCATCAAGAAAATGTGCCGCAAAAGGCTTCGTCAAACGTTCCCCCACAGGACGAAGGGCGTCACGGCCTACGATCCAAACTTTCAGCAACATCTCGTAGACAACAAGGTCTACCCTTCTGGATTCCGCGATCCTAATGGCCGACAACCGGAGCCGCCCAAAAATTTGAAAAGCATTAGGGCACGGCTACCACGCTCACGGCGGTCCCTTTTACCGTTGATTTTCGACCGATTGTTCAAGGATTTCGAGGAGGTGAATGACGCCGCTCAGATCGAGCAAACAGTTATGGAATCGGTGATTCCACTGCTCGAAGGCACAACTGGTACTCGTGAACGTTCTGGAGGGCAGCGTTTCGAAAATCTTGCCCCAATTACTGGCGTGAAACTAGCTGCGGCAACCCCAGGTCACTTTTACGGGTCGCACCCGAGCACCCTCGATCGCCAGATACGTGACGAATTGAGTGACAAGATTGTTCCGTCAAAACAGAGGCACAGACTGATCGTACCAAATTTCTTCTTGGAGGTCAAAGGACCTGATGGCAGCACAAATGTCGTAAAGAGACAGGCCTGTTACAATGGCGCATTAGGAGCACGCGGTATCCATACCCTGCGGACGTACCGAGAAGAAAATGAAAACGATTGCTACGACAGCAACGCCTACACAGTCTCCTCTACCTACGAGTCAGGCCCAGGTACGCTGACACTGTATGCGACTCATCCTCAGATATCCAGTGATCCAAACGGCCGTCCAGAGTATGTAATGACCAAGATCAATAGTTGGTCTATCACTGGGAACCCGGAGAGTTTTCGAGCAGGGGTGTCGGCGTATCGAAACGCCGTTGACTGGGCAAGGGAACAAAGGGAGGCGTTCGTGGAGCAAGCAAACACGAAGGTCTCGCGCAAGAGAAAGAGGTCCCCCGAGCAACAAGGAGAGGAAGAATCTTGATTGTCTTGGCAGAGAGATCGCGAGCCGCTTTGTCAGCGGAGATCGATTTGTGATTTCGGAACGCCTAAGCTCCGCGGCGGCCGACCGACAGCGGGTGTGGTCGACCGTTTTTCTTTTCTGGTGGAAGAGGATGCCGATGTTGTTAGTCTTGTTTGAAAATTACAGCAATAGACCTTGGAGCGTTGACGCTGTTTGGATTGTCTGTCCTGTGCTTGATAGGAATTGGTACGCAGGATCGATCACCTGGATCAGTGAGTGATGACGAGGAATTTCTCCTGCAGGCCATTCTCAGGGCGATGGTGTGCCGCTGAGAGCACAGACGCTGTTGTGAAGACAACTGCCAGTGCTTGCCTTTTCAGCAATTCGTCCATCGAGAAGACGAACCAATCTGACAGCTTCAGTCCAGGGCCCCGTTGAAGCATCGCAGCCGCGAGGATAAATTGTCCGAGACGACGGCTATTTAAGCTCCTCATCAGCGGGCAACTTCAAACAAAGGAGGCCCCATTATCGCGGATCTCTCTCGGTGAGAGATTACCCGACGGCAGTTTTAGCCTAATCGGGAAGCTCTCCAGTTGACAGCTGATAGCTCGCGAAATTTATCCGCAGGGGAAGGCGAAAGGCCACCTGTCGTAGAGGGTAAATTGGCCTTGACGCGGGCGAGTGTTTCGGTCTTGCGGGGTAGAAAACGGTGGCCCCTCCATGCCACCTGCATCTCAACCTTGGAAGATCTCTCCGAACAATAATTCTTCACAACCAAGTCACAAGCCATAGGAAGAAGACTCAATTAGCAAAATGGGCGACCACACCTCTGTCAAATTCTCCAACCTCGCTGCCATAATCCAGGAATTCAACGTCGACGGCCAGAACATCGTCCAGGGATTCACGAAGAAAGAACACTACGAGAAGTACAACCGGCCCTGGTTCGGCGCGACGATCGGTCGCGTTGCGAACCGCCTCAAGGGCGGCGTTATCACCAGCCTCAACGGGCGCGAGGTCCAACTTGAGCAGAACGACGGCGCGAATGCCCTGCATGGTGGCAGTCGCGGGTATGGCAGGCAAGAGTTTGAGGGCCCCACGGTTGTGAAGCGCAATGGGAGGGAGGCCCTGCTTTACACTTATCTGAGCCCTGATGGGGACCAGGGGTATCCTGGGACTGTGGAGTTGAAGGTGTACTACGTTGTCAGCGAGGTGGTGGAGGATGGGCAGCCGCGGTCAATTCTCGATATCGAGTATGAGGCTGAGCTTGTTGGCGATGAGGTTGAGGAGACTGCCGTCAATATTACCAACCATAGGTACCTCACCCTTCAAATGAATAATTGTAACATGCTGAACATTGAAGCTACTTCAACCTCAGCGGCGGCCCCAGCGCTGCAGAGGGCACCATCGCCAAACTCGCGACGCGAGACTACCTCCCTCTCGACGGCGGCATCCCGGTCGGCCATGTCGAGCCGCACGCAATCGACACGACGCAGCCATTCGAATTCGGACCCAGCGCGCCCTTCGACGACTGCTTCATCGTCGCCCGAGACCAGACAGACGTGACAATCGACACGCGCAGTCGGCCTTTGAAGCTTCTCGCCGGGTTCTTCCACACGGGTACCCGCATCAACCTGCAGGTGTCCAGCACCGAACCGGCGTTCCAGTTCTACGCGGGTCATATGATTGATGTACCCGAGGTGGACGCGGAGAACCCTGCGCGTGGCGCTTTCTCTGGATTCTGCATTGAGCCGAGTCGGTACGTCAATGCGGTCAATGAGCCTGAGTGGCGTCATACGGTGATCTTGAAGAAGGGCGAGAAGTATGGGAGCAAAATCCAGTACATGGCATGGAGGAGCTAGACTCGTCGCATACCCTGTAGCTAATTGGCGTACCTTTGCTTCCCCCCCAAGTCCTGTGTATTGACGTCTAAACTGTTACAAATCCACTGAGTATCTCAGGCGCGTTGCCGTTCAACCGATTCATCTCATCCTGTCTGGCTTGTCATTCAACCAAAGGGCCCACCAGTGAAAATTCTTCAGAACCGTCAGCATTAGATCCACTTCGATACATCGATCCAGTCTGTCGGAGCCGGGGAACAGTTAGTAAGCTCACTCATTTTCCTCTGTCAGCCCATGGACCGTTGGATCGATGTGATCGATGGAGATGGCTCTGTCCCTGAGCGCCAAGGATTCTAGAAAAAGCGATTGTTCTAGCGCACAACCCCATCGCCAGATGTTGACCGTTGGAGAGAATTGTAAATTACAAGCTCGGATCAGACAGCCTTGTCCCAGCCTGCGTACCGTATTGTATCGCGTACGGACGATCGCTCGGAGTCGCAGCTCGGCTCGGAGACACGAGCATCCAGCGTCCGGTGCTTGCTCAGGAAACCCCAGCGACAGGGAATGCTTGAGCCCAGACTTGGCTAGTTGTTCTGCAGTTGCCAGTTGCACTTCACTGGCGGGAAAGTCACCTACTGCGCCAATCCAGTCAGGCGATGAGCAGTCACGTCATCAAACGAAATGCCCATGTCGAATTGAACGCGGTATGGCCCCAGGCTCCTTGAACGCTCCCAGCCTGGCGTACATCAGGCCTGTCGTTCAGGGCTTTGTCGAAGCCAAGACTGGCCTTGGCGATGCCTCCCAGCCTCCCAGCCTCCCAGCCTCCCATGGCATCATTGTTGACGGACGGCTCTGTTATTCGAATGAGAAGGCGCCTTCGTCGCGATACGTCCTTATTGTGTCACAAACACGGAGATCCTTTCACCGGAGCGAGCCGTATATCCGACTTAAGTCCTGACTCCTGACTCGCTTGACTTGATTTTGATCGTGCGGGGGGTGGTCACCGGCTTCAAGAAGGGGAAACGCGAGGGCGCTGATTCAGTGCTATCACAAGGTCCACGTTCGGCGGGCGACCGGGGTTTGGAATTGCACTTTCACCTCGAGATTGTTTCTCATTGCTCGTTGCCTTACCCCGCACTCGAGTCTGAGTCTGGAGTCTTGTTTTTGGATTGTCCCCTGGAGTGATGAACGGAGCTGAGCAGGTTAGTTTGCCGGAGTTCTTTGATATGATGACAAGTCACATGCGTTGCACCAAGATACCCTGTCTCTTTGTCTGCTCATCCTCGTCTCCTCGCCCTCGCAAGAGCTGTCAGAGCTTCATTATTTGGCCTCCTTGTCCCTCGAAGTTTCGAGCAGAACGAGCTCCTTCCCCACGCAAAACGATGCTGCCTGCGAAAGCCACGCAAGACACCGAGGCAGTGTCAACACCAAGACCTCAAACACTGGACCCCGTTATTCAAGGGCGCATCTCATTTCCTATCCGCGAGGCTGTGTTTGTGCCCTGGTTACGGAGTGGCCCGTCGGGGACAGTCTTGGCCTTTGACAAATAATACTCTGGGCCTCCGTCATGATTGCCGCCTGTGGAAATCGTATTCGTATCGAGCTTGGCGAACACTTTATGCGGCGTTCGGCTTCGTGTTTGGTGATCTCAAGGCAGGCAGCTTCCTCCTGCCAGTGGCTTGGATAATCCCGGGATAATTATACTTCATAACGTTATCCTCCTCGTCAGGGCCGTTCGTAATACTCATTGAATCGTGGAAACCGTAATACCTCTTTCAAATACTCTCCCCATCATACACTCTGCATCGAACACGTGACACCCAAGCCGGAAGTACCCGAGCCAACCCCGCTCCAACGCGGGGAGTCACAATTCCCCTGCATCACTCACCACACCACCCCTCACTCCTATCCAGACAAGAAAGCGAAAGAAAAAGCCATGGCATCATCCCACGGCGACCTGCGTCACCTCCTCCCAGCCTCCTACAAACGGCACATCGCCGAATGGCTCGAGGAGGACTGTCCCAGCTTCGACTACGGCGGGTTCGTTGTGGGTGACTCCGACGGCGAGGCCAAGTTACTCGGGAAGAGCGAGGTACGTCGTCATCATTCTGTACTTTATACATATGTATATGTATAGATATATATGCGTTGGTAATTGAATGCTAAGAGAGTCCTCTTCATGGATATTTAGGGCATAATCGCCGGCGTCCCCTTCTTCGACGAGGTCTTTTCCCAACTCGGTTGCTCGTTCGTCTCCCGCCCTCCTTTCCGGAAAAAGGCGCAGAAGGATTTCATAAATCTAACAATCAAACCAGAGTCGAATGGCACCTAAAAGAAGGCCACCCCCTCCCCGCATCCCAAAAAACCCACGCCGCCACCGTCCGCGGCCCAATCCGCAAAATCCTCCTCGGCGAGCGCGTCGCCCTAAACATCCTCGCGCGATGCTCCGGGATCGCCACAAAGACGGCCACCCTGAACAGGGTGCTCCGCGCGCACGGGTGGCAGGGGACGCTAGCGGGGACGCGCAAGACGACGCCCGGGTTCCGGGTCGTCGAGAAATATGGGATTCTTGTGGGCGGGGCGGACCCGCATCGCCATGATTTGAGTGGGATGACGATGCTGAAGGATAATCATGTTTGGGCGTGTGCGAATAATGCTGCTTCTGCTTCTGCTTCGACTGCGTCGGGGGCGTTGAGCGAGGATGATATTGCGGCGGCGATTCCGAAGGCCGTGCAAGCCGCGAAAGCGGTGGGCGGGTTTTCGACGAAGGTTGAGGTTGAGGTGCGGAGCGTTGAGGAGGCGAATGCGGCGATTGAGGCCGGCGCGGACGTCGTGATGCTGGATAATTTTACGCCGGAGGGGGTGCGGGCTGCTGCGAAGGGGTTGAAGGAGGATTGGGCTGCTAAGGGGAGGGCGGGGACGTTCTTGATTGAGGTCAGCGGGGGGTTGAATGAGGGGAATGCGGCGCAGTATGCCTGTGAGGATGTTGATATCCTGTCGACGAGCTCGATTCATCAGGGGGTTGGCATTGTGGACTTCTCGTTGAAGGTCTCGTTGCGCGGGTAGAAGGAGACCCGGTCGGCTTGTAGCTACTGTATACTACATGTGAATATTATGAACGAAAATAATCGTATCCAGCCTCGTTATGAGTATGAAGCAGACGTTATGTACAAGCCGTTCCATCAGCATTAAGCGGTCGTAAGAATTAAACCCAGGGTATATAGGTAGGAAGGAAGAATAGAAGATGTCCAATGTCCAACACCACGGCCTCGCTAAAGATGCACAAGAACAGACGGGTAGAAGAAGAGTCATGAGAAGGAATTAAACTTCGATGTCAACGGTGATACCCTCCCCCTCGCTCGAGCTGTGATCGTCCCGATGGCTTCGATATCCCTCGTCACCAGTCGTCAGATCAGAGCCAGGTCCGTGTCCGCCGTCGTCGGTGGATGTCTCCGTCGAGATCCCCTTGCGAATTCGCTGCCGGTCCAGCTGTGCGCGGAGTCTCTTGTTCTCGGCGTCTCGTTCCTCGAGGCGTTGTCGGGCGCCGTTACGGTCAAGCAGGCGCGCTTCTCGTTCGGCTTTCAGGCGCTTTTCGAGCTCGTGCAGACGCTTGATCCAGACTTCCTGGTTTCCGAGATCGCCTGGCTTGTGTCGGGGGCGGTTCATGGCTCCGGTGGTCTCGACTGTTGTCGTTGCAGACGAGGTCTGCGACGGTTGAGGGATGCCTGAGCGAGCGATACTCTTGGACGACGATTCAACCGCCGTATGGGAGCGGACTAAAGGACCACGTTCCGCATCGCTGGCTGCTGCTCGAGGAGAACCTGTCATATCTGCTGTAACTCCACTGCGGGTGCGGGTGTGAGACTGGAGGAGATTGAGCTCCGCCTTCAAGAGTCGGTTCTCACCACGCAGCTTCGCCATCTCAGGTGAGAGCCCAGTCTGGTTTCGAGTTTGCAACTGAGCGCGCATGTTCATCGCGGATTCCTCCAGCCGGTCTAACTTCTTGATCCGTAAGCTGAAGGCGTGCTCGAGAGTCTGATATTGCTTCATTAGGTTCCTTTCCACGTCCTTAACGCGGCCCTTGAAACCTGATATCACGCTCTCGAGAGTCTTGACTGCGAGCAAGAGGTTTCGGCTGAAGCCTGGCCAAAACAAGATGTTGCCAATAACTTCCTGGCTGGGCAAGTTACCGTTGATCAAGCTGTTGGAGTGCGCCCAGTCCGGCCCACACATAGCAGACAGCCGCTTCCAGATGGTCAGGAGCATGGCATTGCGCTCATTGAGCTGCTCTCGGAACTGTTGCTCAAGGCCGGTGAATCGCTTGCGGTCCTGGTTCCGAGCGCTTTCCAGTTCGGAAATGCGAGAATTGTTCTGCGAAATAGTCCGTGAGGCTTGGTGATGAGACCTGAGCGCTTGTTCGAACGACTGCTTGTCAGCGCGACGGGCCTGACGCTCCCGGTCTAGGAGCTCAGACAACTTCCGAGACTCCAATCCATGACTTTCGAGGAGGGCATCGCGGTTCCGTAGAAGCGACTCCTTCTCATCCAATGTAGATCGCGTGCTCTCCAGCTCTAGAGCGGTAGACTCCAGCTCCTTCTGCAGCTTCATGATGTTAGAGATCATGCTGGACCGGCTGCCTGTCAAATCGCCCAGGGTTTCTCGCAGATTGTTCTCTAAATCAGTCAACCGTTCTTTCCAGGTGGCTGTTTCAATCTCCTGCGCCGAGAGGCTCTTTTTCAGCTTGCGAACGTCCTCCTTGGCCGCAGATGCCTCGCGGTTGAGCTCGTTCATAATACGCTGCACCTCCTGCTTCTCCTTGCTTCCGACAACCTCACGTTGGTGCCTCTCTTCGGCCAGACGCTCCTCCAGCTCCCTGGCCTTCTCCTTCTCGCTGTGGAGGTTCACCTGGTATGTCTTGAGCTCTGACTCCAGGTCACCGATCTTGATCTTGTCGCCGTCTTGCTCCTCGCGGAGGAATGCGATTTCGTTATGGCTAGATTCGATCTGGACTGTGAGCCGTTGCACCTTGGCATTTGCCTCGTAGAGGTTCTTCTCCATCGACTCCATGTCTCTGTTGCATTCTTCAAGCTCTTGCTGCACAGCCTTATACCGTTGTAGATTATTCTGCGCATCTTCCTCGAGCCGGATAATGCCTTCACCGGCCGAACGCATCTCTGCCTGTAGTGTCCTTAAGTCCTCGTCCCGAGTTCGTAGCTCTTCCGTTAGACGCTGGCAATCCTCGATCTTTTGGTCTAGCTCGTCCCCGATGGCATCTAACTCTTCCTGTGCTTCGGCTCTAAGATCCTGGAAGGCTGCGTCCCGTTCGTCAGCCATCTGCAGCGCTTGGTCACGTTCCTGTTGGAGGCCGTGAATTTGTTCTTCAGCTTCGTCTACATCAGCCTGGTACGCCTTGTCCAACTCTTCTAGGTCTTTTTGGTACTCGTCCAGCTGTTGCCTTATAGCTTGATTCTCCAGCTTCAGCGTAGAGACCTGGTCGCGTAATTGTCCGTTCCGAACCTCTAAGTCCTCCCGCTCTGCATCGTCAATCGGAGACTGTCCAGTCCGGTCGCTGGTGCGCGAAGGAGACCGTCCATGTGCTCTGGAGGCGGATCGATCCAGAATACTATCCCCAGCAATGGATCTCTCGCGGCGTTGACCGAGTTTAAGCTCTTCGATTTCCTGGTACAGTCGCTCCTTTTCTCTATTTCGCGACGTTAGCATCGAAGTCTGCGCGCTGACTTCTCTCCGCAACTCCGCATTCTCTTGCTTCAGTAACTCTACCTCCATCACCAGCGTTGAACTTGAAGAGCTTGCGGCGGTATTGCGATGCAAGTCCCTGTCGGAAACGGCGGAATATGACACCATAGAACCCCCATGATCACGCTGCCCTGGCCTCAAAGGCGCTACAGGAGCTACGGCGAAACTCATCTCATTCTTGACGCGCATAAGTTCCTCCCGCAGTCTCTTGTTCTCATCGTCGGCTTGTTCCCGGGCAGCAGTTTCGGCTTCAAGCATGTCTTTCCACATATCCTATTTATCTCATGAGTATGATGCTCCCGGATAGTGCGTCCGATTACTTGACTTACCCTCTCCTCCCTTGCTCCGGCATCTGACCCAATAGGTCTGCCGTCACTGAGGGACTTCACCATCTCAGCTAGCCTTCGTTTCTCGCCCTCCTTGGCTATACTCTCTGATCTCATCCGCTCGATCTCAAGCTCGTACGTCTCAACTCTCTCCCGGAGATAAAGCAACTCCTCGTCGCGGGCGGAGCCCCTGTCATCTTCGTCGGAGCCATCGGGATCATGATTAAGCATCGATTCTTTATCAGACTGTTGGTCCTTCACCTGCTTCTCCAAATCACGAATCTTGCGCTTTAATCCCTGATTTTCTTTCTGCAACTTTAGTTTGTCCGATTTCAGCTCGACGTTCTCCGAGATCAGCTCCTTTATCCCTTCTTCCGAACGGCGGTTCAGTGCTTCGTTGAGAAAGTGTATCCGCATCTTCAGATCAAAGTTTTCTTTAGAAAGACGGTCAATCGTACTACTTTGTTCCTTCAGTGTCAATGATCGACCGCTCCTGGCGAGTCCTGGAGTCATCCCGGCTCGTCGATCGCCAAAATCTTCGCGAAATTGCTTGACAAACGCACTCGGAATCTGCACATCTTTGACTCGCTCCGCGATAACCGTATCGGTGGGGAAATCGCGAGGTCTGGCTTTGGGTGTCATCGGTCCTGAAGCGTCCTCTTCCGGCTCTTGTCGCTGTGGCTGTTGTTGTTGTTGCTGTTGCGATGAACCGGGGCGTGATTGAGTGACTTCTTCCTCATCCAACGTCTGAAGGCCACTATCCGTAGTACCACTCATTGTTCGCCTTTCCACGACGTTCTCGTCACTGTAACCCGAGATTCCAGACGCCATGCTCCCTAAGCTAACTGACCTAGCCAGATCATTGCGTCGAGACCCCGAATTTAGGTTCACATTACCCGGAGCCGCGCCTCCGGATTGTAGAGCGTAGTCGGCGCCCACTGTAGCATCACTATTAGTCATTTCAGTCGCACCACTCGTCGTCGAAGAGTAGGAGAGGCGTTGTGCCGATTGGCGGCTCGTAAGATATTTGGGACGTTTACTCCTCCGACTGCTTGTATGAGAAGTGGAATCTGCGTTACTAGCACCGTTTTCACCGCTGAACAGCCGGGGGTGCGAAATGGATGAGCCGACGAAGCCTTGGCTACCCGATTGTAAAGAATGATCAGTGCCCTCTACCGACTGATCGACAGAGTATTCCTGGGAAAACTGACTGCCTTCATCCGCACTCTCGGGCAACACCGATTGGTTCTGGCTGGTTTCGTCAGCGGTGTCAACCATTAGAGATTGACTTCGACTGCCTATCCGAGCGGCTGCTGCCGCGGCGGGTGACGACGGCAGTGTATCCAACATCGTGGTGTTATCCTCATCGTAACGATCGGCTGAGGCTGTCGAAGCTGCAGGGGTCGCGTCAAGGTCAAGCGTGCTATCTGCTGCAGGTTGGAGAGCCAGGCTGTGTGGATCTGGAGCGCTGTCCTGTGTTGGTACGAGACCGTCGTGACGTGACTCGTCTGGCGCCGCCCAGGTTGGCTCTGTGAAATCCAGCGCATGGTCACGCTCATGCTCGGATTCATCTTCCCTGGTCATGCCTAGCACATAAGTATCGTCTGCACCCGTCGCATGATTCGCGGCAGCGACTTCGATCGTAGAAGGTTCCGGTAGAAAACTAGACTCCATATCCATCAGTTTCCTCCGCATCTCGCTCTCCTCTAGGATAGTCTGGTTCTCCGCGCGCTCACGGTCGCGGTCGCGATCGCTATTCTCATCGAGACTGCTCCCATCATGATCGGGTAACGGAGGTAAGAGGTCAAGGCTGAGATCTGTATTGTCGCGATCTTGCTGTTCGGGGGCGGTCGTTACTGTCTCGTTATTCATGCTGGTTGTTGTGTTTGGGGTTTGCGCCCGCTGCGTATCCCCTTCTGCCGTGTAATCCAATGGATCGCAGAATTCGTCGTCCAGGGGCGTCAGGCGTGCATCTGAGCCGAAGGTTCCGGAAAAGGAGAAGAATGAAGTCCGCCGCTCTCGATGGTGGTTATTGTCGACGTCGGCCGTGTTATCGTCGACCGCGTTGCGAGACAGTTGGGCCCCGGCGGGATCGGTCGACATGGTGACGGAGAAAGCGTTGGACGGATTTGCCTTCTAGTCTTGAAACAGTTAGCCCGGTTGGCTCTGAGCTCCACATCGTGAAAGGAATGGTGAATGGTGAAAATGCCGAGTGGGAGAGACAGGCTGGGCTTACCCACAGCAGCAAGCGTCCAGTGCTATTGGAGGTCAGGAAATGGCTTGTCTACGCCCGACAACAGCTTTGTTGATGCTGAAGGATGGCCAGAGAAACGAGCGTGAGACCACAGCCTTGGAGAGCGACGGACTCGAAGAAGAAAAGACGAGGAGAGGGCGGGAGGGAGATGGTTGATGTTTGTTGTTGTTGTTTCTGCGGTTCAGGCACAGAAGGCCCTGCCCGCCCACAGAATCTGCTCCGCGGCTGCTCTCGAGTCGAGCTGGTCGATCGACTGGTTCCACGAATATCAGGAATTATTAATGGGAGCGTTCATGTAATTTAACTAGCTTGTCTACTAGATCACAATCAAGCAGTCGTGCCTCTTATCAACATGGTATCGTCATAGCCTCTAAATACAGGCACAAAGGAACACGAGAAATCAGCTTGAAAAAAAAAAAAAACGCCCAGAGGAAACAGGTCTTGAAGGGTATATAATACAATGCAAAAGTCGTGTCGAAGGAGCACCTCTCCGCAAGAGGGGGAAAGAAGACAACAGGACAAGGAGTGAACCACGGGCAAATCACGACTCAGAGGCCTTGTTGTCCTCCTCCCGGGCTTCGTAGATTTTGTTCTTCGCATCAATTGCGCTTTGGAGGGAATCAATGTAGGTGCGGAATTTCACAATCTCCCGCAGCAGATATGACGACTTCCGCTCCCAGTTCGCCATCGCCTTTGTGCCGTTCGGATGCCGTGGAGAGAACGCGAGGACCATGGCGGCCCTGAGTTCGTTATGCCGCTGCAGTTCCGCCTCGACATTCTTCACATAGTTCTGCAAGCCCTTCAGTTGATCAGCCTCCCCGAGACTGGTAGCTATCATGCTTTGCTGTGGCGGGTTCCAATCGCTAATGTTTACCCGATCCGCGGGTAGCTTGGGCCGGACAACCTGCTGATCGATGGAGCTCCTAATCGAGCTCTGTATGCTGGGCCTTGCCCCAGACGAGGATGGCGGCGACCGATTTGCGTCAGGATTGATCAAGGCGCTGTTGATAATCGCGTCGCTCCATCCATACTCAATGTTGCTGATACCACCGATGAGAGGCTCTTTAGATAACCTCGCACTCCAGTAATTAGCACTGGAAACGAATTCCCGGACAATTTCCGGGGTGCCCGCTTGGAATAGGTGCACTGCACCGGTAGGCAAACTCAAAGCCCAGACATGGGGCCGAGATTTTGAGTAACCAGGAGGAGGAAGGGCGCTGGCAATAGACTGGCGTAACAGAAATTTCCAGGTCTCTTCGGCGTTCTCAGTCCAGTTGCCTCCGCCCACTACAACGCCTCCCGCGTGTCGTGGCTTGGCTTTCTGTCGGACTGACTTCGACGCGTTGAAGGAGAAAAGACGCATCCAACCTTGTTGAATGACTGCGAAGCATTCATTCCAGTTGCGGTCTTTCGCTCGCTTGTCAATAGAATCCAAATGGTGTTTGTGTTTGAGGCTTCCCTCCTTGGCCCAGGGGGCTCCAGCGAGTGCCAGGGTCTCATCCTCAAGAAGCTGGCCAGTCCGTTCCGGATCCTCGGTGCTCGCAATGGACTGCGCAGAATCTTCACGGATAATGGCCTGGCTCAGCGCATTTGCAAAGCCAATTGACTGCTGATAGTCAGCCTGTGGGTATCCAGATCCGAAGGAGTCGACAGATGCCGACGTCAATTTCCCTAAAGAGTACTTGCTCCACGTGCTCGAACCAGACGGACTCCACAGGGACGACTGGTCATCCAGGCTTGTTCGGCTAGAGCCTAGCGTAGAGGGAGGGTACAACCGAGCTCGAGAACGGGGCTTTGAAGACCATCGTGCAGCCCCATAACGAGAGTCGGCCGAACGGCCCCGAGGGAAAATGTCGGAGCCACTTTTGCTGACAGTACTGGGGCTCCTGCGAAGGCCGTGCGGTGCGGGGCCTAGCATTGCGCTGGATGCTGTCCGAGGCACTTCTGCATCCGATTGGGCCCCATGTAGTGGGAGCCTTTGTTTCTGAATCGAGGTGTAAAAGTCTCGAAGAACAGTCTCGACTTGCTGCTCCCATGCTTTCATCGTGCCGTGGAAGGGGGTATTGACCAGTGGGCCAACCTCATTAACAGCGTCGCTTGCCATTTTGGAAGACAAATCCGTCCGAGAGAGTCGATTTACCAGTTTTCCTGGTGTATTCACAGGCTTGTCTGGCTTATCCGTATTGGCGTTATTGGACTCGGATTCGTCAGCTGGGAACGTTGCGGACCGCGAAGACTGGAGACCCAAGTCTATATTTGATCCCTTTACTTTGTTCCCAGCCTCTTCGGGGGCTGCATCAATAGCCACTCGCTGTATTGTAGGTATTGTATTGCGGACAAACTGGGCTTTCGTCATCTTTTGTTCGATATCCGCAAGGTGCAAGTCGGTATTTAGTAGCAAAAGAGAATAGCAAATGGTGTGAACGACATCTAGTGTACGTCAGCTATCAAGCCTTAGAAATAAAGAGAAGGGAGTCAACTCACCCGCCGCCTTGAAGCCGTGGCGAGGATTGCATTGGCACCACCTTGTAGAGAAAGCGTCCAAGACACGGTCGACTTGCTGAGTCTCTCCTTTCAACACCAGCCGCATACACAGACTACGAAGGGCTGCGAGGATATTCATGTTAGACCAGTCAAACAGCTCCATGTAGGCCGCCCGTATTTTAACACGGTCAGGAGCACCAAGCCAGGCCGCGGCGAGCTCGTTTCCTACAAACTCATCCTGCCCATCATATAGCTTCTGTGCCTGCTCTTTGTCTTCGTCGCTGGGTGATTCGTTCAACGCCTCCCCAGAAGGTTCGTTATTGCTTCCAGCCGCATTCCATCCTTGTGGAATAATAGGTGTATTCGCGGCGGTATGGTAGTTGGAAGCTTCCGACACCGAGGCTCGAGGAGATCCCTTGCCAATAATAGGAGTAGACAGCTTACTAGGCGCATCCGAATCGTCGTTCCAGATAGTCGCATCGTATATTTCCCTCTCTCCGAATTCTGTTGTTGGTAACAAAGTTGACTTCTCTTCAGGATTCTCGATGGGGAGAACCGCGGACTTCTGGGAGGACCGTTCCGCGACAGGAGAGAGGGAGGTGGCGCGCATATTCCCCATAGCCAATAGCGTATTCCGCGATAAATCAGCATCCTGTTGTGCCCCATCGGTCTTTGAGTCGCTTTCCTCCGCCTGCACGCCATCCCTGGTCTCAGTGCGTTCCTGTCGCTGAGTTGCAAGCGGGGTAGTATCCAGACCGTTCGACTTTACAACCGACTCTTCATCGCCGCTGCTGGTCCCTAAGAACGAGGTATCGAGTGCGTGGGTGGAGCTTGCAGGATATAGACTATACTTGGCCTTCGGCCCAGTCAGGAAGTTCGATGAGTTGCCTTTGGCCTTCCGTGAGAGGTCCTCTGGTTTCTTATTATCCGGATCATTCGCCGCAGTGCTCCAGTCCGAGGATTCCGTCGAATAGTCCACGGCCGGAGTGCTAGTATTAGGACTAGCATCTGCCAGGTAAGGATCCATGACCTTCCTCAAACTGCTCACTGGGCTAGGTTCTGGCTTCATCACACTCACCGCCTTGAGGTTTGGGGGGAGAGCGATCGGGGGCGGGATATTCTCCACCACCGACTTCTTCCGCCTCCGGAAGAAGGACGACTTCTTGTTCACCACTTGGGCGCCCTCGCGAGTTGGATGAGTGCTGCTAGAGCTCGTCTTTGGGGGGTGTATCCGTCCCTGCACAGTAGGACTCGCTCCATTCGTATCCTTCGTCTCAGGTTGTTTTGGCTTTGACGCATTGGATGGACTACTCTCAGCTGGCATGGCAGTCGGGCTTCGCGACGATCCAAAAACACGGCGAAAGAATCCTGGACGTTCCTTTACCGGGGTCGGCTCGGGAGGAGGAAGGGGGAATGCGGGCTTGTTGAATGAAATTGTTGGGCTCGGCGCGGGCGGGTCAAGAGACGCTGAAATATTGGGCGGAGCGTCGAGGTCAGAGTCGGACAGAAGGGCAAAATCAAGCTCTCGAGGCCGCATGGCCGCGGTGCCGAGATTATCAGGCCGAGACTTTCGGGTTTGAGTGGTTCTCGAGGACTTGACACTGCTCCTTCTCGATGCCACTGGCGTCCGCGAAGACTGGGCCCTAAGGGCGAAATCACCATGGGATGCCGTTTGGTATTTCCTGGGCCCGGCGGGAACGCTGGGAGTGGGTGCCGCATCTAACCCGTCGTATGCCAGTGGATCATAGTCCGAAGTCGAACCAGGAAACGTCGTAAACGGCTTCCTTGTCCCAAGATCAAAGCTCGCCGACCGTCTCTCACTGGTCGGCTCAGCCTGACGTCGCGAAAGAGGAGGCCCAAAATCCAAGTTCGAACTCGTACTTCCCTTGCTACTCTTCCTTCCAGCGCGCGTTCCAGGAGCTGTAGCACTCGTGCGATAGTCAAATGTCTGGCCACGAGAGCCGGTGCCATCCCGACTCCGAGCACTCTCATATCTCCTCAGTCCCGAATGATGGTTTGAGCTGCTATTACTCCGACGTTCTCTAGCATGCTGCGCCGTATAACGACTAGCGCCGTCGTCATATCCATATTCCACGTCCGACGAAACGGAGGATGAAAGGGTATGACCCCGGTACTTACGCTGCCTGATGGATTCTTGCGAGGCTTGAGTGTACCGGTCGGATTCGAAGGCGGAATTGAACAGGTGGTAATCATCCAGCACTGAGGGGCCTGACGAGAACTGGTCTAAAGACAGGAGCATGTTGTCGACAACCGAAGTGCGAGCTGCATGCTTGGGAGACAATGACAAGTCATGCGGGTCACGCTCATCCCCAGAATCGTAACTGTCGTTTGCATTGTCTGCCGGGGTATAGTCGTAGAGGAACGTTTCGCGAACGGAGGGTCGTGGGTGGCGTCCTCGCTTGATTTTGTAGCTAGAAGGTCCTGGGGGTGTCCGAGGAGGGGAATTGTGGGTGTCAAAGCCGGTATACTGGGACGTCGACCTGAGACTTCCGGATCGCATTGGTCGACTCATGGTTATGTTCGGAAATGCCGCAACATCGATCAAGGGTAAACGAACGGAATACCTCAGGAGGTTGTCGCCAGGACTTGTAGAATCGTAGTGTTTGGGGATAGTGCTCAATTATAATCCAATTTCAAGAACAGGGGTCGTCTTCAAAGGCGCAGTTTCTGTATCACCTGGGCATGGCGTGAGGAGGTAAGAGGGGAGGCCCACGATGCAATGCGCTGCAATGCGTAAGGGGCAAATGCTCGAGGGCTGCACCGGCAGAGGGAACGTGGGCGACTTTTGAATCAACTGAGGGGAATTTCAGCTTTATGGATGATACTGTACTCTTCGCCCCAGTTAGCAGCCGCACCAACAAAGGTCATGGCCGGAGAAAAGGTTCAGAGGCCGGAAGACAAACCAGGGAAGGGCGCGGTTCAGCTGGCCAGGAACCAAGGGACGGGGTCCTCAACCACGGAAGAGAAATTGTGGTTCCGCCAGGAACAAGTGTCAGAAAAAGAATGAGATAGATTTGGAAAACAGAGAAAAGGAGCGACCGTAGGCAGGGTGGTCGTGATGAAGGTGGAGAGATAGGAGGATGATGGGGGAGGAGGATTTTTGGACGAATTTGGGAGTCAAGGAACAAAGAGAGGACCACCACCAAGTCCAAAAAAATCCAGATCCAGATTGACCTGGCTTGCATGAGAATTAATATCAATCTTTGAAAGAAGTGGCTGATTCTTGGATGGAATCCAATGCAAAAGACGATAGTTCCTGCTAGCGTGGCGGCCAGCTGGCACCACTAGACCCTCCACGGCATAGAGGCTCGAAAGTCAGGGGCAAAGTCGACGCTGGGCGGATTCGGGGGACATTCAAAGAATGCATCGTCTGGCGCTCAGTGTTCGAGAATCTGCACGGCGACAGTTGGAGAATCCCAGCCTGTTTCATCTGGGAGGACGAACTTGTCAGATCCTCCAAGTGGCGAGCAGACCGACGACGTTGGCTGCGGAGGATTGCCGTGTGGAGGATCCCACAATGGAGCGACGGTTGGAGTCTGGCCATCCTTGGATGCCACTTGGATGCTACGAATCTCATTCTCCTTCCCCTCCAAGGCCCGCAGAACTATCGACGTGTCGAAACTCTATCCAGGCTGAGAGCCACTCTCTCTCCTTCGAGAGACCGAACTCTATTCTTAATCTTGAGACCCAACTCGGTGAGCCATGAAGTGACCCAACTTGCACCCCCGTCACTGCATTGAAGATCAATCGGCCACTCAATCCTCCCACTGTCTGTCTCAAAAGTCTCCCATCCTCAGCCACAAAGTCTCGACAGTGTAGATCATGAGAAGATAGTTCTTTTTTCATGTTGTTTTTTGGTTGACAACACTCGCGGCTCGTTCTCGTCGAACTTGCGAAGACTCCCATGAGAGATCACATCGCCGGCCAGCGTGCAGTCGGTAGGGCTGGTTCCTCAAGTCACTACTGCGTCACAACTTTGCCATCGTTGATCACTCTCGAGATAATTTCCCCAGACGGGGATGGGAAACGGATCAATAATCATGAGCGAGGACGGAGTACAATCCTGCACAAAAGTTATGTATACGGAAAAACAATACCCCGCACCCAACTGGCGGATGACATAACACGAACCCATGCGGACAACTAAGTTGGTTAACCTGCGGGCCACTTTGTATCTATAATCCTCACTCAGGTTGCGATACCTCTCTACATGAGATCCCTCCCCCTAAGACCAGAGCCAAGGAGTCCGCGAGATGAACCCTCACATATCCGTCCCTCGTCAACATGGCAGCTCTCCCAACTTCGGCGGCTTACCCGCAAACCGCGGGTCGAGTATACGGATGCCGCGTTTCTTCAAGAGGTACTGCCCAACCGGAACTTTGGGGGGATTCTGCTGACTCTGCTGGGCGTATAGAATGTTCAAGTTTCCCCAGATGGACTTTGAAATGGCTATCTGGGAGATGACATCCCTTCTGATCGCGCCGAAGAAGGTCTTCAAATCAATATACTACCATGTAAGCCTCCCCATCTCCGAGTTTCGAAGGATGTTGTTACTCACGAAAGCTTTGATTAGAAACGTATGTCTCCGTAGCTCCATCGAACTCAAGAAGCATGCTCAACCGTCTTAGAAACGAAAAACACATGGCACCGCCCCGACCCGTCTTTCACTTATCTCCTCTCCTTCTTTCTCCTCCTCACGGCCCTCGCCTGGGGCCTCGCATATGCCCCTTCCTTCGGCTCCATCGTCAGGCTCTCTCTCCTCTTCATATTTCTCCACTTCCTCGGGTCTTCACTCCTCGTCTCAACAATAGGATACTTTGTTATCGGCCGCCTCTTCGGGCCCAACGGCGCCGCAGCATCCATAACCGGCCTTCGTATCCGCGGACGACGACGCGGCGCAGCTCAGGGTCTCTTCACGCAGCCCGGCGAGAAGGATCAGTTGGAGTTCGGGTATTGCTTCGACGTACGCTCAGCCCAACCAACGCCCATATGCATGCTAGGGGAGACCAAGGAACATACTAACAGGAACAGGTCTCCAACCGCGCCTTCTTCCCGCTCTACCTCCACCTCTACGTCGTGCAGTTCCTCCTTCTCCCCCTCCTGACCCGCAGCCCGAGTAACTTCCTCGCCACTTTCCTCGGAAACACGCTGTACCTCTCCGCGTTAACATACTACACGTATATCACCTTCCTTGGGTATAACGCTCTCCCGTTCCTCCACAATACCGAGCTTCTGCTACTCCCGATTCTTGTCTTTGCGATACTGTGGCTTGTTAGTCTGATCATCGGGTGGGGGATTGTGATGCACGGACGGAGCGTAGAGGGGCTGTTTTGGGGTGTATAAATTTCACTTTTGCCGTCTGCGAATGCGTATAGTTTGAAGCTTGCGAGCGGTAGGCGCCGGTGCATATGGTTATGAAAAGGATATTTGTGGTATTTCATTTCTTTCAGCAGGTGCACGGTATTGTATTTTCCATCTTATTCATATAGCGTTTACCATGCGCATTGTCTTATATCCTCTGCTCATTCTGCGGATGATTCTCCCATGTCTTCTCTATCTCACCAGAATCAGATAGCCAATCTACGCGCCTCATATCATGCCATCTCCTTGGATGTCGCTTAGATCTCCCAATGGGTTGACTATTTCTTCCCCTTCTTCTTCCCCGGCCCACCCCCCTTGGCAAACTTCTTCTCCCTCTCCTCCGCCCTCTTCCTCGCAAGCTCCGCCTTCTCCTCCTTCTCCGCCTCCTTCCTCAACCTCTCCGCCTCCCGCCGCTCCTTGATAATCGCCAACCGCGCGAGATCCGCCCGCGCCTCCTCCGTCTTCCCCACCGCATGAAGCTTCATGTACCGCTCCCTCGCCTGCTGCGCTTCAATCGCCTCCCGTTCACGCCGCGACAGCTGCGCCTCCCCACCACCATCCTCGTGCCCCGCATCAACCGCCTTCCCCGCCGCCTGTGACCGCGCCTTAGAGGTGTGGTTCGGGTTCGCGGGGAGGTCCTCGTCACCATCATCATCGCTGAGTCTCGCACCCCGGAGCCCATTCCTGATAGGTCTTGTTTCGGATTCCGAGTCGCTAGGCGGGAGATCCCCCGGCTGCGCGGGGCCCTGGCTCTTCCGTGCAGCGGCGGCAGCCTTCTTTGCCCTCGCGAGGGCGCGGCGCTCTTCGCGGGTTAGTTCCTGTTGCGTGGTGGGGTTTCCCGAGGTTTTGGGGATTGCGCCGGTGCTTGGACCGGCGTCGTTCCCCTCGTCCGAGTCCTCTTCGCTCGAGTCTTCTTCCGTTGAGCCCTCTTCGTCCGAGGCCGGGAGGTCATCGTCCGGGTCCTGGGGGTCGCAACCCATGTTAAATAATTTTATTTTTCTTTCCCCCACCCTGTCCACAAACGCATCAGAGGAATAAACATACCCGCCACAAGCCAACAGGGTTCCCATCTTTATCAACGGGTTGTACATCGCGGCTGAATTTCTTTCCGCCTGGGATATCTCGTTAGCCCTCGCCCAGATTCGATTTCCCCTTCGCGTGTCTCTCATGCGGAACGTGGAACGTACCTCCCCGACTGGGTTTCGAAAACTTTCCACGACCGCGGGGCGCCATCTTCTCTGTCTCGCTTTCTCTTTCTGATTCTCTCCGTTGTATCCAGAACACAGAATAAAATGTCGAATGTCGAATGTTGAATCTTGTTTTGTATTGTTGTCCCCGTACACCCCGCTTTCAACAACAAGGTAGGGAAAATCGAGAGCGAAAAGAAAAGGCCAGGCTAAACGCAAATACTAATCCTTCCGGAAGTTGATCTGTTGATGATAAGCCCCCTGTTAGCTTCTATATTCATGTGCAGTATCGCCCAAGTAGAGGCTGGGCTGGAGCATGTGTCCATCTGCCTGTCTTGTCTTGGGCTGCGGCGCTTTGTTGGTGGAGGGGTAGAAGGTAAAGGTGGGGGTGTCTTGCCTGACGTTTGCTCTGCGTTGGGTCTGTTGCTTCGCCCGTTTTCGGTATTCAGGCTGAGATCACACGAAGGTTTATGTGGTTATAATGCGACAGATAATTAGCTTGGAGGGTTTTTGAGAATAGAGAGCTTGAGGGCTGTCTGTTGAGTTGAACATGGAGAAAAGTGGTTGGTGGTGTCAACTGAGGCGGGGAAGTGCTCAGACTGACTCCTCTACGGTTCTCGGCAGCGATCGATCAAGAATATCTAATTATATTTATGCGAAGATATTATTCACATATATATATATATCTCTCTCTCTCCAAACCCAATGCATGCTTGAAATGCGAAGATGCCCTCGTGACGCTACGCCAAATGCCCTTCAAAATGCTTGCTCCAATATGCTCCAAAATGCCCCAGTTATGCGCGCTTCCAGGAAAGTCCGATTTTAGCCACTCGAGCCGCACCCAGAGTCAATGTGCCGGCGATGATTACAGCACCCATGAACATCTGAGCGTAGATGTAGTCTCCGTCTCCTCGCTGGACCAGAGCCCCGGCAATGGGCGATCCGATCAGTGCCGCAACAGCAACAACGCTTAGGACCATGCCCATTCGGGCCCCCATTTTCTTCAGGTCAGTCGTGAGCGTGCTCAGAGTCGCGGGGAAGAGGGACTGGATCCCAGCTGCGGCAAGGCCATAGAACGCACTGAACGCGTATACCCCGCTTACGTTGCGCACTCCCGCCCAGCAAAAGGCGACAAGACCAGTGGCAAAGCTAAAGGGGATGAGCAGGTTCAATGGGCCCGTGTACCGGTCTGCCGTAAGGTTCGGGATCAGTCGGCCAAGGAGGCCGACTCCGTTCATCAGCAGGAGCACGTCAATTGATTTGGACGATGATACACCGATAATCTCGCGGCTGAAGCTCCCGATGTAAAAGAACCCAATGTACAGGCCCCAGAAGTTGAGAAACATGCCGATAGCGAAAAACAGGTAGGCTGGCTCTTTGAATGCGCTCCACTCCACTAGGGGCCCGCTTCGGCGCGGTGGGATTCGTTGTTTCAGAAATATCAAGCAGGGTATTAGGGTCGCTAAGGAAATGAAACCCAGGGTTCGCATCGTCCATCCATATCCAACTCGCGGCAGCAGACGCATGACGACAGCCGGAAAGACGAGGCCACCCGTAGCAGACCCAGAGGCCACGATGCCGATGGCGAGAGACCGGTTCTTGCTGAAGTATGTCGGCATGAGTGCAATTGTGGGACAAAACATGAGACCGCACCCTATGCCCTGCCCAACGCCCTGCGCGAGGAACAGCTGCCAGTACTCGGTGCATAGGGAGGTCATGAAGATGCAGAGCAAAAGCAGCGTGGCCCCGATCGTCAAAATGACTTTGAAGTAGCCAGCATCCGTGGCGCGGCCGGAGAATGTGCCGATAAAGAAAAGCAAGAAGATCTGAATACTTCCCACCCAGGAAATGTCGGATGGAGGTCGCCCCATAGTCTCGGTGTAATATGACTGGAAGACACCAAAGCTATTGACGTATCCCCATGTGTTGAAAATAACAAAATGCGCCAGAGCTACTTGTGACCATGCAAGGAAGCCGCCGTCTGGGGGAGGACCGAGATCTTTGCCGGACTCTCTGGTGCGGACAATCGATAGTGTCCTCGCAGCCAACGCGCCTGCATAGCTCACATTCGTAGGAGTCTTGATGAGATCCTTATTCTGATCGAACCCTGACTCTTCATCACCAGGTGAGCCTCTAAGAGATTGGCCATCGTCACTTGAACTGTCGTCTGCCGGTGCCGTGGGATGGACTTTCTCAGAAGCCGCAGACTCTAGATAGGCCGGCTGACTTTCAAGGTGCTTCTCCGTCATCGCCGGGAAAGGGAGCGCCGGCGATTGCAGCGACGTTCCAAGCGCAAATGAGTTGTACCCTCAATCAGTGAAGTGGCGATCAACTGGCACAAGTGTACTCTTATTTGAACCGGGATGGATATCGCCGACACGACGAATCTCACCGTCGGACCCGGTAAAGATATAAGGCGCAAAGACGGCGGCGGACGGAATAGAAGGCCGATCCCGGCGAAGGCTTGGGCTCAGAGTTCCCGTAGAGAATGTTTAGACCATCAAGCTTCGACACCGGGGAGACCGAATTGTATCAGGTCAAATGCTTGACAACGAAAGTTTTCCCGTTCGTCTCTTCAGCGATCCAGAGTGCTTACGGCCGAAGCAACAGTATGCCTCAACGACAAAGCTTTCTTCATTGAAATCCTCTGAGGGGCACCGACCCTGAAAATGCGGGGACGCGATGACTGAAATTTTTCTTTTTTGTCAGCAAGAAGAAGGAGCAAAAGCCGACTTGGAGAGTCATGCTCCCTCGCACAGAACGCCGAGATCTCTCCATATCAAGACTCGGAATATCGGCACCGCTAAGGCAGAAAACCCGCAAATGAGCTGGTGAGCTCCAGCTCCAGCTCCATCCTTGACATGGAAAGGGCGTGGTCGGTGCGTTGCACGGCAATTCGCTCTTGTCGAAGAAGGGTGGTCTCGGTTGGGGGGAGCGTTTCTTCAAATTTCTGTCTTTTCATTCGCGAGAGGGAAGGATTTCCGACCAAGGAGCCATGGAAATGATCAGGGCGGTCCACTGCTTTTCCCCATCGTCTTGCGGTCCATCGTTGCTCCAGACTCCAGTGCAGACACGCCCTTGCCCGAATCATGGGACGGTGGACGGAGGACGATGCGAAGTTCCTTGCGGTGGATGACAAGGAGGCGTGCCACGTGAGCGAGATTGTCCAACACGAAGAATGCAACAGCTCGAATTATAGTCTGTCTATGTTCTCTAGAATATACAGACAACTCTATCAAAGACCGTATATAAGAATAGCAGGAAGAAAAAAAAAGGATACCCCCCTTGCCAGAACGCAGTCAAAACACTTTAGCTCTCTACCCGGAAAAAAACAGCGAAGTATCAATATTCCTGGTTCGCAGAACTGTTATTGAGCATCGTGAGCGTCTCGATAACATCAGATGGTTCCAGAAGATGCCAACCGGCTTCGGTTTGCTTCGAGCTTGCGCCAACGGTAACTGTGTAGACATGATCCGTCGGGAGCTCATATGCCTTCAAAGCACGGAACATGTCTGACATACATTAGGAACAGGTCCACTAGAGAGGGGTCGGAAAGCATACCTTCATCAGTAAAGTCATCACCAGAGCACAGGATAAACTCGGGTACTTTCCCAGAACCGTTCCCGTATGCGTCTACCAGCCGTTTCGCGATGAATCCTTTGTTAACAAATTTCGGTCGAACCTCCAAATTGGCCTTTCCAGCCATGACTTCGACGTCCCAGGCCTTGGATACCTCCTCTTCCAGCTTCTTTCGGCATTCCCGCGCTTGGAAGGCCCCATATTCAGGGTCTGCTCGCCGGTAATGCCATGTCAGAGCTACCCGTTTTCTTTCAATAAATGACCCTTGCGTGCGCTCCGTGAAGTGCTGGTAAATCTCCATGACTTCCCTTTGCCAACCCATATCGGTCGTTTCCGCCAGATTCTGCCAGGTATCTGAGCGTGGCATTCGGATGAAACAGCCATGCTCTGCACTCAAGCCTAGTTCTGGAATATGGCCCATCCATTCGTCCAGGAAGGTCTGATCGCGTCCGCTAATGATCCACACAGCGTTCCGGGGATCCGCGGCGAGGCTTTTCAGCGTTCGCAGAACGCGGTCCGACGGGATGGCAGATTGGGGATCCTTCACGATCGGTGTAAGCGTACCGTCGTAGTCAAACATGAAGAGCCTCTTTCGGGATTTGCGATACTGCTTCAACAGTTTCGTCCGATCAAGGGCTGGGGTCGCCACAGACTGATCAAATGACGAGAGGTTTGTGAGCAAACGAGAGATGAACTGTTTCGACCAGGCCGAGATCGTATTTGTCGTAACGTGTTTGTAGAGTTTCAGGTGCTGTTCCTTTTTCTCATCGAATGATACCGTCAAAGCTTTGTTGATCGCCTCTGCGACACCAATTGTGTCCCAAGGATTAATGTGAATTGCGCTAGACAAAGCCCCTGCCGTGCCAGAGAATTCAGAGAGGATAAGAGGGCCGTGACTGTTTTGCTGGCAAAGGATATATTCTAAGCTTGTCGTGTTCATGCCATCTCGTACTGTCGTAATTAGACCAACATCGGCCACCCGCAAGAGCGCGAAGTACTCGTGTTGTGAAAGATACTGAGGGTAGTACTTGACGGGAGAAAAGCTCAACGACCCGAATCGGCCGTTGATAGTCGAGACCAGGCCCGAGACCCGGCTTGCAATCTTGTTCTCTTCCTTTTCTTCCTCGACACTCGTTGGGCTTGTAACTTGAATCAGCACAACCTTGTCACGCCATTCCGGGAATCGCTCCAGGAACGTTTCGAATGCTTGCAGCTTCTGGGCTACACCGCGTGCACTATCCAGGCGATCGCGGCCCACGATGAGCTTCTTCCCCGCATACAGTTTGCGCAGCCCTGCGACAGCCTCTTCTGTGTCTGCATTCCCAAAGGCGGCCTTCTGTATCGCTTCTGCATCGATACCGATAGGGAAGACATCCACAGCCACATGAGCCCCGTATGCGTCGACGCCCGCAGAGTTGGAATCGAACCCTAAAACACGAGTACAGCAGGACGAAAAGTGGCGAGAATAGGAGAAAGTCTGGAAACCGATCATGTTCGCACCAAGCACGCCTGTGAGGATCTCTTTCCGCCTGGCTAGACAACGCATGAATTCGCTGCTAGGGAACGGGGAGTGTAAATAGAACCCAATATAGACGTTCGGTATATGCTGCCGTAAGATGCTAGGTAGGAGGAATAAGTGGTAATCGTGGATCCAAACGATATCTCCATCCTTGTACTCCTGGATTATACGATCTGCAAAGAGCCGGTTCATCCGGACATAATCCGCCCAGGCCTCACGTTCAGATCTGCCGTCGGTTGGTCCATGCTGCTTATAATGTAGGAGAGCATAGAGCTCTTTCTCGGCATATCGTCTCCATCTGCTCTGATCCTCTAGGTGAACTGTATCCTCAGGTACTTCATACTCACCTGATAGCCAAACGGGGGCAATTCTACCGTAACGGCTAGAGCTCAAATGCTCCTCTAGTCTGTTTCGGTCACTAGACTCCACTTCGAAGGCCTCCAAAGCAGTATTATGGAGATGTAGTTTGCTAGCATCAAGGGATATGGGTGTTGATCCCTTACTTAGGGCTCCTGTCGCGGTATCAAGCGCAGAAGGCAGCTTTGGGTCAGGATTTACCCGGAGTTGTTGCTGAAGCGAGCTCGCCTCCTGTAAAGGTTCCACTTCTCCTGTCCAACCAACAAGTGTATGGGACCAACCCGACTGTTCGGAGGCTAGATACGCAAACGAATCGAACAAAGCAGAGGTACCAGGGCGGGGTTTCAGCTCCTACAGCACGACGTTAGTTGTCAAATGCTCCGTTACCAACGACGAGAGGAGGAGACCATACCCAGTCACGGCCTGCCTGAAAGTAGACCTTGTATGGGATACAAAGAGCCGCACTTATGATCCGACCGGTGAGATTAAGGCTTGGATATTGCTGTTGCAGGTCGGCTTGACGCAGTGTGAGTACCTCCTTCAGACTCAGTCGACGCAGCAATTCTCTCCCCGATTTCGCATGCTTCGCTGCTTCCGACGGAGAAGAAGGAGGCGAAATATCCGAAGCAGGATCAGATCCCGCAGACAGATCTTCAGTTGACGTATCCGTGATGGGGTCAAAACGAACATCGCCCGGCCTCCCGTTGGGCGTGGGATTTTCCTGTTGTAGAGACATAGAGGGCTCTCGAGAAGAGCTCTCGAGAACGGAGATAGGCTTAGACGTAGCGAGATTTCTCTAAGAGCCACGACGGTTATTAGCGTTCTATTCACCAGGGTTCTCAGTTCCAACAAAACGTACCCAAAAGAGCAGATTCCCTGAAAATAAACAGAGCCGAGGGGGGGAGATAACCAATTGAAGGTCGAACTAGGCCATGAGGGTACAGCCGGCGGCCAATGCGTGGAATTCGAGGAGAGAAAGCAGTATGGGAAGTTTGTCGTCGAGAGAGAGGGGCACGATGGCAGGTTATCGGACGGATAAGGGGGCGGTGAGAAGGACAGGTTAAACGCAGCGATTGAGAGTTGTTTCCCAACGAGCAGGAAGGAGTGATGTTATAATTGCGAGAGTCCAGCGCCTGAGATCTAACCTCCGTTGGCTTTGCAGCAAATATTTAGGAAGCAGAGCCGGGGTTCGGTGGAGGGGCGCTGATCGACAAAGAGGCAGGCGACCACGCGAATACGACTTGGCCACAAATTTCCAGCGCCAAGGGGTAAATAATATCGAACGGGAGAGGTTTAGACAATCAACCGAGGCAATTCCGGGCAAAAAAGAGGGCAATTTGGAATGGATGGCGGTGGAATTGGCGATGGCGAGGCGTGGTTCTGGAAGCCTCGAAAATGTCGGGAACGACCTTGGACTCCGCGGCGGAAGATCGACGTCATCAACGCTCTCTTGCCCTGGAAGAAACGAGGGTCGCTTTCGGGCAGTGAAAACAAGGTTATCAGCGCAAAGTGCAAGGTCCTTCAACAGTTGCTTACTCTCTCCACCTTGATATATTGAGTAGCCCACCCTAACTCGCCTTGATATCAGGCAAATAGGTGCAAACAGAGACGGTCCAACCGGCACTAGGGCTGCTAGAATCATGTGATAGTCACATGTGCGTGGTCGCCAAGCCTCATCATGTGACTCTGATCCCTGCAACTCAAAAGCTTGAGATTCTCGGAGATTCTCAGTGCTTTTCTTCGCAAGGCCTCCGCTGTGTCGCTATTGTACACAGCCATTCACAATGCAGTAGGGCTCCTAATCAACTGCTGCGCAGTCATGCGCCCTTGTTTCGTCAATCGCCTATTACTCTCCCCTCCTACCACTTGCTCCCGTCGTAGCTTCCATCATGCCTTTCCACGGACAAGGATCCCCGATCCCGCCATCATTGAAAACAGCCTTGAGAAGACGCTCGAGATACATCGATCTGCAAACCGCCAAAGCTTGATACGCAGGGTCGTGAACCGGTCCGGCACTCAGACATCACCGACACGGACCCCTCTCGACATTCTGACAGCCCACGAGAATGAACCCACGAAATCCCCATCGCAACAACAAATTCCGTCGAGGAAGAGGGGTGACAGGATAATCGGAGCTCCGAAACGGCCTCCTCGCAATACGAGAGGTCCAAACTATTGGGCAGTCAAGTGGACTCCGAAACATGGGAGATCCGAGGAGTGCCCATGGCTGGACAATATAGAGCCAGACCATATTTTTCCCACTGGCCTCTCACAACTTGACGCCGAAATTCGCGCCTTTGGAAAGTATATGGCACCAACCTCGCGCGAAGAGCAGGCAATAGACCAAATTATGTTGGACATTGTCAGAATTCTGGGAAAATCTGTGCCTCATCCGCTCCAAATGTCTGGATCTCGACGTACAGGACTACAAATGAGCCATTCAAATCTCAACCTTATGCTCCCAGTGACGGACCCAGCACGCCCGCCGGACAGCATCAGAAAGCCAAGTCCGAATCGATGGAAAAATCTCCTTCGCTTCCGCAAATTACTGCGAGCGGTCTATGAAACCCTGAAGCAACATCCTGACTACCGAGTGCACCTGTCCAACAATCTACGCGAGAACCCAACGGCTGTCCACCAGCCCACTGGCCTCCGTCTCCAATTCTTCTACGGCGAAGACCTCCCCGCGAGCATCGAATACATCCAAGATTTCCTTGCAGAGTACCCGTCTCTACGGCCCCTTTACATAACCACCCGCCTAATCCTCGAGACACAAGGACTGTTCGGGCCCGCAAAATCGTCTCTCGACCCCCTCGCCCTCCAGATGCTCATCGCCGCCTTCCTCAAGATGAACCACGGCCGATTTCAACGAGCCGGTGCAGCCGGCACCGGATACGCCGAACCGCTCCTCGCCTTCCTCAATACCTTCGGCTCCGATATCGACCTAACCACCACCGGCGTCGCCATCGACCCCCCAGGCTTTTTCAACACCGACTCCCTCAAAGAAGCAAGTAGCACGTATGATGCCGAGGACGTCCCCGCCCACATCCGCGGGCAGCGCTCCCTCATCACCGCGAAGAAACGCGCCGGCATTCGGGGCAATGAAGCCCTTGCTGGACGGCTATGCTTGCAGGACCCAGCGAATTATCTGAGGGATCTAGGTGGTTCCTGTACGCGGACGGTAGAGTTACAGGCTGCCTTCGCGGACGCGTATACCCGTCTAAAAGGCGCCGTTGACGCGTGGGAACCGTCCCAACGGGATGCTCCGAGAACCAGTATCCTGGGTAGGGCCGTGCGTGCAAATTTCGAGGACTTCGAGTCTCGCCGGGCCAAGATAGCTAACAATACCGTGACTCGATCGATTGCGGGAAGCACTGCCTTATAGCTTAAAAAATGGAAAATATTGAATAACCTCCCCAGATAATTAAGAACATTTCAGTTCCAACTGTACGACTAGAGTACCTATGTATGTATGCCGGTCTGTCTGTATGTATAAGGAAATGACGAAACGCCCCGCTTGCCCTGGCAGCTTCAAATGCAGTCACACTCACGCCTGCGTATGTGGGAACAAACATAGACAAGAATACAGTCGGAAAAGAAAGAAATAGATACCAGGAAGAAACTGCAATGAGTGAGTCGGATCGCTCCGCTTCAAAGTCTCAGATGAAAAATAAAGGACCAAGAATGGGGTTAGACATATGAGATTGTCTCCTGTAGGGAAACAGACAAGGGATGGCAAATTTATGTGCATGATGAACGAAAGGAAACAGGGGGGTGCAGAGTATATTAGTTACTAAGGACCTGTTAGCTGGCTGGCTGGCGGCTGCGGATGGTCCTAGAGATCGAATTGGGCAACTCACTATATTTCCAGAGGAGATATTTGGTCGAGTGTGTAAAGCCAGTTTCCACCCTGTTCTTCCTTCTCGAGCCTGGGAGCATCGTTAGCAAACCTTCAACTACCATGGAAAGGAGAAAACGTGCGTACCAGTCATAAGGCCACATAATCAGATGTCCCTGAACCTGGTTCAAGAGATCTTCAGCTTTTGCTTTGTCCAGGACCTCGTCGGCAGTGAAATCCCGTTTCGAGCCGAGGGTTGTGGTTCTTCGTCTACGGCGCTGAGAGCGATTGGTAGCGTTCCGGTTCAAGGCTTCAGAGTAGTCCACTTGGAGTGTGTCTGATCGTTGCCTTTCCAGGTCGTCCCCGGAAGACTGGGCGTCCTCATGTTGCGTATTGCCTTCTGTTGGCTTCAAAGAAGATTTCTCGTCGACAGTCGATGCGGTTTGAGGATTGGTCTGTCCGGACTGCGGTCGGTCATCCGATCCAGGTCTCTCTGACTTTTCATCCGTCTGCGTGTGGCTCTTCCGGTCGGTACATTGGCTCCCCGTACGGTGTAGGGGCAGAGAAATGTTTGGCTTGAGCCCCGTGCCCCAGGTAGCACCCGTACCAGGAGGTCCAGTCTGCCGCTGGTGCTGTGGGTTGAATGCCTTTGCAGAATGGTGACTTTGCATCTCAGCAAACTTTTCCTGGTATGTAGTGTAATCTTTATACTCCTTCCAAGATTTAACCTCACTGTCCGGCATGCAGCGGAAAACAGTCCGGAAAAGTTTGGTATTCTTTTCCGCAACAGCATACCAAGTGTCCAGGTAGAACACATCGACGACGGGGTCCCTCATACAATCCTTGTCGACGAAAATGTGCCTAAGCTCTAGGTCAAGAGTAGGAGAGAATTTTATCGGCGTTTGGAATCTGTCTTTACATGGCAGAGAGCCGCCGTTGCCGTCGTTCGATGGAATAGCCAACGAGGAGTTATGAGCCGCTGGCAGCCCTTCTGCGGCTGGCGTTGATTTATCATCGTAGGATGCAGTGACGGGTGATGTTGCCGTTGCATCGCGACCGCTAGAGCCATTCTGCCGAGAATTCTTTCTTGGTGAGCCCTTTGGTTGCTGGACGGTGCCCTTGCCCCCGCTCGCGAAAGGAGAAAGTAGGACCTCCCGTCTGTGGTTGAGGATTTCGGAGTCGCGAGCCTTCCCAAGTCCAAGCTGCTCCGCGGCCTGGAGATTGTCGACACCAAAACCATCGACGTCGTTCTTGTGTTCTGGGTTGGAAGTTACCCTTGCGTCCGCAGTGAGCTTCCTATTCGACTTGAGGTTCGGATTGTTGCCCTGTTCCCAATCGACGTCGTGGTTGAAGCTATGCAATTCTTCAGACCGCGAGAGGAACTCGTCCTGAATCCGATGCCGACGCTCGATCATATCCTTCTCATCTTGTTTCTCCATCACCAGCGACTCCGAATCGAGTTTAGCCTTCCTGAGCGGCTTGGGGTCTTCTTCATTAATCTGGATTTTCTGTAGCTCTTCCTCCGTCGCCAGAGAATGCTCCATCAGCCCATCGACATCAATCCCAAGGTGCTCTCTCATAAGCCTCATGCGAAGTGTGTGCGGAAACCTCCCAACCAGGTAAGGGCGACCGTTCATGGTAGACCAGATCATATCCGTATCACGCACAACCGCAGCGACCTCTGAGTCTCGAGATCCCAACATGGACCTCTCGTTGATATTCGCGGAACCAATAATAGCTGCACGATCATCCACTACCATACATTTCGCATGGATGTAGAGCTGCTCGGTAACAAGCTGCTTCTGGGGACCAATCTTACCCCAGGACCGCAGGCTGAAAAAATGGATGTAGTCTTCAGGCTCAATTCCAAGTGCCCGCAATCGCCCGAAAATGGACGTTTCGCCACGACAAATACTGCGATACTGGCACATCATGATCAGACGAACACTTGTTCCACCTTCGCTATCCACTGTGTTCTGGAAACCCGGGATCAACGGGAGGATAATCACAGCTCGCCATGCCTCCTTATTTCTCGCAGCCCTTGTGATTCGCTCCACGAGCGCGTCGCCAATCAAATTCTCAACCTTCCTGCCATCGACCTCGCAAGTGCTAACGAAAAACTGGTTTTCGATGTAGACAAAGTGCTCAGACTCTTCTATCAGCTTGACATATGCATTCATAATGCTGTGCTCTGTGACATCCGGGGTACCCGTCGACCACACGCTACTAGAGCGCAAGATCTGAACCTCACAAGTGCCATCGAGGCCCAGGGCTTCAAGATCCGCGGGTTCAAAATCAGGCGGGGGCAACAGGAATGGCGTAGGGCGAGTCGGTTTCCGTTGACGCAGAATATAATTCCAACGTTGGACAAAGTGACGAGTAAGATCTCTCGCTGGCTGACCGACAACATGCATCGAGATATCGTGCCAGGGCATTCTCGGAACAATATTACGATCGTACATTTCCTCATACGGCTTATCCAAATCGTAAAAGTCCTGTATCCTCGGGTTTGAGTAGTCTTTGCCAGGCCAGAGTTGGCAATTATCTGTGTCATTAGGCCCGCCAGGGTTCTCAAACCCAGTTGGCTTGTCATCGGTGAGGAGATGCTGGGGCGTATCCCATCGCCCGAAGCACAGATCAATTCCACCGACGAAAGCAAGGGTGTGGTCAATGATGCAAAGCTTCTCGTGGTGGGCCCAGAAGAACGTATTCTGTCGGAATTGGTTCGGAGATCGTTGAACGAAGATGTTCGGATGCAAGTCGAGGAGAGAGAATTTGGAATATTCGGAGTCGATGGGGATGGCCGAGTTGATATTGCGATACATGATCACAAAGACCTTCACTCCCTCACGGGCCTTTCGCTGAAGGAGGCGATCCAGTCGCCACTTCTGGCTGATGGCCGCTGGTCGTCGCATATAGAGCTCGGGACTAAGCCACCAGTCATGGATATAAATGACATCCTTGGCCTGGTTAATCGCCCGAGATACAACCCACATATGATCACGCCCATCAACCAACCATTGAGCGAAACATCGTTGGCGGACTGGGGCAAAACTGTCGAACCGGTTCGGACTCGCCCACAGCGTGTTACTAACCATAAATCGAATCGAATCCTCAAACTGGTGAAGCTGGCGCTCGTTCCTCGCCAGCAGTCTGAGCTTCCGCTCTGAATTCTCCAGTCGCAGCGTGTGGTGCTGCGGGTGCCTCGCTGACTCTGTAGCAGATCTTGCAAAGTCTTTCGCCTTCTGATGCCGCAAGCTGACCTTCTGAGTCTGGAGCTTGAAGAAAGGGTCAACAAGGAAGACATCATAAATGTTCATCTCTTCGGGTGAGTCGACGCAGACAACGTAGCTATGCCGTACGAGGAACCACTTAGGCGAGTGCCGCCTCTTCACCATACTAGGGGTAAAGGCCCTTCGGAAATCAAGGCCTTTCGAAGATTGGATCATCAAGTACCCTTCCTTGCCATGATAGCTACCTTCTGCTGCGAGGCGAACACCCAAAGCGGAGAGCTCCAGGAACTTGCACAGGCGGTTGCTGTCAGGCTTGAAGATTAGAAATCGGATCAGCTTCTGCAGATAACCTTCCAACTTTTTCCGCTGCCTCTCCGGATAGCTATCTCTCTTCGCCGGTCCAGCCTCCCCAGTCGCTGCTTCCCCCTCCGCACCTGTTAAGCTGGACAATCTCCGGGTTATACCAACAGAAGACCGACGGCGCCCATGCTGTCCCTGCTGTTGCCTCCTTCCAGCTCTCTCGTTGCCGCTAGTAGCCTCGGCCGCAGTTTCGTAGCCAACCTCGTCCTCCTCTTCCTCGGCATCGCTTTCCAATCCCCGAACACCCCGAAGGTACGGGAAGGCACTTCGCGGGAAGCGTGGGAGGCTTTGGCCACCCTCTGTATTGCGCAGTTGGATGTACTTTTGTGTTCCGAAGTGAAGTTTGTATTTCAAATGCAGATTCGCAAAATCTCGCAATGTCCGGTGAATAATCCACTTCATGCGCGTCATACCACTTCCATACTCTAGTTCAATTCGGAAGACGAGATGGCGGTCTCCGGAGTGAGAATCGATTTTGCTGTCTGTAACTTTGACTTTCAGCTGTTCCAGAAGAATGGGGATACGCTTGCTGCCATGCTCATCTCGTTGGAACATACTGGCCAGGATCAAGGCCGCTGGGATACCAGATGCCAACTCCGCCAGCAACTCCGCCGACTTTGCATGGTCAACAGCGTGGTCGACTTTGCGCCGTTGTCCGATGAGCTTGAGTCCGGCCTTGATTTGTCTCCATTTTTGGGCACTCAAGCTCGAGCCACGGTCAGCCCGATGGCGCCTCCAGACCGGACCTTCTCCATTTTCAGACGGGCCCCCTATACCAGTAAAACGCCTCAGGTTGCTTGGTCGTTTATCTTCTTGGCTTGTTTGAGCGTCAGGCTGCCGCCCAGCATTGGTCAAGGCGCGGTTATTGGTAAGCCAGGCGCTTCGCCTTCTCCACGCAGTATCCCTATTAAGTCGATCACGACCCTCGTCCTCAGAGACACCCTCACGCTGTTGTGCCACGGCTAGATCTCCCGCACTGCCTCTCCGCTGGAAGAAACTTGGCCGATAGCTATCGAACGGGGCATATAGATGAAATGACGGCCGACTTGCCTTCGGCGTGTTCGGTTCGGTCTGCGGAGCGGAGTCATCTTCCTGTCCTCGACGAAAACGTCGCTTTTTTCGCGACGCGCGAGGGTGCTGTTCCCCTGCACTTTCCTCCGCGTCAGCATCAATATCACTTCCCTCTTCCTCTAGGGTGTTCGGAAACCGGAATTCGCCCCTTTCAGATCCTGGAGTGGATGAATCATGCGTTGTGTATTTAGCCTCCCCAATCGTTGCATTGCTGAACGAGCGAGAGTGGGAGGTAAACGAGGGTGCAGCAGCAAAAGCTTTCAACTTGGTGAGAAGAGACTGTCTCCCCCGTAGACCTGTATCGGTATCTTCGCCAGTGATGGAAGGGGGTCGGGAGTGCGTAGCCTCAGCCGCAGGTTCTATTTCAGACGCATCCCGAGAGAACTGAACGCTTGGACGACGAGGCGATGCTGTTGATGCAGGTACCGAGTTCGGAGCCTTTTGTCTTGGAGCACCCTCAACGGATTCATTCGGTCCCCGGAGGCTTAAGGCACTCGGATTCTCCGGATCCCATGCGTCCGACGTCCCACTCACGATCCCAGCGCGTGATTTTCTGTCGTTATAATCAGAATTCTCCTCATCGTGAGTGATCCCACCGTTCGCGACCTGTTCTTCTGCCGCAGAGTGCTTGAGTTCGGTTGGCGATGGGAAAGGGGAGGACAGCTTCGGAGCGTGGGATACGGGGAGCGGGTCGGGCCTTTTCGCGTAGAATCGATCGGGAGCATTCTCAGAATCCCTCGCCTCTGAGGTATTGACCAAGGAATCGACCATGATAGCCAGCGCAGGATAAGGGCGGCCAGGCCTGGTGGTTGCAGGAGGGTGCGGGTCAGAAGAAATCCCGTCGAACGTGATCAAATGGCATCCAATGCACTCATTATTCTCAAGAGCAGGGCGAGTCGAAGCGGACTCAAATCGGCCGACCGGTACGGCAATAGATCAATCAATTTAAGAAGAGCGACAATTGCAGCTGAGGAGTGAGGGAGTCCTGACGATAACCTTGGAACTCAAAGCGGGCCACCGCAACCATGGGGAGCGAACAAACGAAGCCGAGCCGCAGTGGAGCCAGACCCAGACGAAAGCAGGACCGTTGGTTCGCACCCTGGAAAGGGGCATTCAATTTTGACAATTCATTGGCACTGCAGGAGATCAATCTGCTGCTCTCCCTGATCAGGCAATTCGCATCGTGACGGTATTTCTTTCCAATATCCTGGTGGAAAGGCGATAGTGTAATGTCCCCCTTCAATGCCCGGGATTCCACTGCCACTCTGCGTCTGGGTCACCACAGAACATGTATTTGTTTTTACTATCTTCATTTACCGTGGATCTCTCACTTCAAACCGATATGACGGAGCAAAGAAGCTACTATTCGTAGACGTCTCCGCAAAAATTGTGTACCTCCCATGATTGACCCGTCAAGTATTGCCAGTGCCATCTCTACAGGTATAGAAAATCCCGAAATCCACCAGTGAATTCTATATCTTGGACTCCCTCACATACGCCTTCTTCAAATCATCCTTTCCAGACGCAAGCGCATCCCCAATGAATCCAACCGCCTCATCAACCATCTTCGGCGTCACCTCATGCCCCGCGGTCTGATCAATGATATCTTCAAACGTGACCGCGCCGTCCGCGAACCACCCCTCAGGACCAACAGCCTGTTTGAGCCACGCCAGAAACGTCTCGCCCTTATGATACGGCACCAATTTGTCCACCCCCCCGGATAAATTGAGGATTCTCTTCCCCGCAATACACCGCGTCAGTAGCGGGCGCAGAGCGACCTTCTGACTCTCCGTGGGCTCGGGAATTGGTGCGCTGCGAATAGGTTGCGCCTCTGTGGTCAGGTCCAAATGGCTCAGAAACAGCCCGGCCGGGTCGTACCTGCGCACGGCATCGAGGAGCGAAGATGGGAAGTCCTCTGAACCTAGGAACTGTGCGCCAGGAGGTGTTGTGCTCGTGAACGAGGGGAGTTTGGAGAGACGGGCGCGATCGGCCATAACGTTTGCGTAGTCAGGGCAGCCGATGATAACGACGCCCGTAGAGATGCGAGGCTCGTGCAGGATACAGCTCCAGGCTGCATGGCCGCCGAGTGAGACGCCCAGGACGAGGTTCTCGGTGATCTGACGGTCTGACCTGGGGAAGACGAAAGCGGGGAGGTAGTCAATCAATATAGAGGTATCGCGAGCAGTGCCCTCTAGTCATTTGCGATCGTACTCGTTAGCCTTGACTCGCTCAGGGCCGGTGCAAATTGACACGACAAGTAAGCAACTCACGGAAGACGGAAAACATATCCTGAGCGTGTCGCGGATTCCCCTGCTTCCAAGCCTTGTTGCAAAGAGGATCCACCAATCTCGTGCCATGATTCCTCTGGTCAAAGGCCACGGCAATCAGTCCCTTGACCGACTCACCAGAGCCCGCCCGACCATCTCGAACCCGCTTGTTCCAGTCTGTGATCACGGCAGTAGCAATTGGGACCATGCGCTCCTGCGTCGCAAGCCGCGGGTGCAAAAGCCAGAGACACGCGATCTCCGCTGCCTGCGGCGGAAGTTCATCGAGGCCGAATACCGTTGTCTGGATCCCCGCAACTGGGTACGTCTTCCGGGAGATGGAGGGGAGGTTAACCTCGCGATAGAGGGGTTCGGTGTCTAGCGTTTTTAGCGGATCCGTCATTGTCCTTGATGGCAATTTCAGGGAATGTAGTTCAAGCAGGAGTGAAGATGAAACTAAGGCGACGTCTAATCCAGACGACAGAGCAACGACTTACCCGGCATCTTTATGCTCTTCCGATCATTAGTGGGGATGCTGAGCCGAGCTTGAGTCCCTGCCGAGGATAACGCCTTCTCAACGCTACAGATTACCAAGCTCCGCTGGACATGATTCAGCAGACTTGGCAAAGGTCCTTGCTTCTGGCCTACGCTATCGAAATACAAGCCTACAGGTTAAGGCCACTATGGCCTCCCACACAATACGTTTTGTGAGTCCGACTTGTCACCAGACACCACGCCCACGCCAAAAGCACCGAGATTAGAAGAATCAGCAAAAGAAAAACGGTTCCTCCTTATAGTATTTTATTGGGTAAATGTGATCGTCAAGGGCGTCCAGAGGCCATATTATGCTCGTCACAAACACAAAGAAGAAAAATTGAACCCTTGGTTTGTAAATACGCGGATCCATGCGTTCGATCCGCGGCTCCCATAGTCGAGGTCTGTCGGACGCCCGTCTATTTATGCCAGCCCGTAGCTAGCGCAGCACCTGCCTTTGCATTGCGCCTCCGAGACATAAGAAATATTTTTCCCTTCACCGTTCATCTAAGCAACCAGCTCCACAACACCACCAGCCTCCTTGATCTTCTGCTCAGCATCACGGCTGACGTATCTGGCGCGGACAACGAGGGGGATTTCAGGGAGACGGCCCTTGCCCAGGACCTTGGAGTAACCGAGGGAGAGGAGGTCGATGACGGGGGCGGTGTCGGTCTTCTGGCCGCTCACGTAGGCATCACGCTGCTCGGCGGGGACGAGGGACCATAGCTATAGAACGTAAACTGTCAGCTTTTGATCCATATGCCGGTTTACCACCCTTCCCCAGAATATCTTCACGCCTTCTGTCGCAATGAACCCCCGAGCAGATTCCATTCTCAGATCGTTCAAGGTATGCAACACACGCTCCAATTCCCATTCCCACGCGGCTTCCATAACGTACCTTGTCGAGGTTGATCGTGGGCTTCCAGAACTTCTGCTGGGTCTTGTGGAAGTACCTCATACCGACCTTCCCGAAGTAACCAGGGTGGTACTTGTCGAGGTTGGTGCGGTGGTGGTGTTGACCACCGGCCATACCACGACCACCGGGGTGCTTACGGTGCTTTCCGATACGACCGTAACCGGCGGACACATGACCGCGGCTAGATAAAAACGATACATGTCAGTCTCCGTTCATCCTGTTCATTCTGGCGATGGTGTTCGTGGTTCCGGTTGTGGTTTGTCGCAACTGTTCTCCGCTAGACTGATTCCGCCAAATCCTCCGACGAATTCGAGTGGGTACAAAAGGAAAATAGGGAGCGTTTGACTCACTGCTTCCTTGTCTTCGACAAACGGGTAGGCATCTTGTCGACAACGCTGTGTTCGACAAGTGGTTGGCGATGGGGATGTGGTCGGAGTGTGCTGGGCTTCTCGGATGTTGAATTCAAGTCTGGTCCCGGCTGGAGTGTGCGCTAACCCGCTTGTTTGCCCTAAAAAAGGGCGAGCCCTAGATTTCCTTGGCATGACGTATCACATGATGTCGACCCAGTCTGGGCTTGGCATTTGAGGCTCAAGACTAAAAAGTATGATTTGTTTCTTGTCTCTGCTGAATATATGAAGCATTGTGATTTATATCGTATCGTCTTGCCTATCTAATTTTGCGGGAGAAGAACAGGGAAAGGCGTTCGAGTGTTGCTGCCGCTGGCGGAGGTGCCGAGTGTCCATCCAGGCTCTGTTTGATCCATCCAGGCAGTTTTGCCTGAATATTAGGTCTTCCATATCGCTTATCGATGAGAACGATGGCAGCGTAATCGTTGCGATGCCTGATAGCTCGGCCAATACATTGATTCACAGCTCGCATGCAAGCGTTTTCGTAGAAATCCCTGCTAGCGGCTTTGGCGAACGAGCGCCGACTTTCATCAGTGCTGGAGGTCGCACTCTGGTAAGCTTTCTGCTCTATGTATTGAAGTTTCGCCTGCCAGACTGGGCTGCGTATATTAGGGAATGGGAGGCCGACTATCAGCACGCCTCTTCCTAGTTTGTCTGAGAAATTGATGCCCTCGGATAGCTTTCCGCCCACAATTGACAGTAGTAGCCCTCCCTTGCCGGCTTCGATGGTGTTAGCATACTGGTGAAGGAGCTCATCAGTCGTGGTCTTCATCTCCCGCGACTCGTACAGAATTGGCTTCTCGTTTTCTATCATCTGGTAGAGTGTTTGGCTGTCGCCGCCCGCAACCGGCATTTTCCATATGTCAAGCACCCGGCTCAAATAATCATAGCTAGGGAAGAACGCCACGACCCCATCTGGGATAGTACGGCAGACGCTAGCGATCGTCCGCCCAAGATCGAACACCTGAACTCAGAATCTGGATTAGTCCCGTTCGGCATGTGCGGATGGAGAGCTTACGGTCTTCTCGGAATCACGGCCATCATAGGTAAAATCGAATTCGGCACCGGAAACTCCCCGAGCCAGTGTGTGCACGGTCAGATTCTCCGACGGGATGACATGACCGTAGCTGAACGTATCCACGCGATTTTTGGGGACATAGGAGAATAGGTGGTTCATGTAGTCAGACATCTGCGGGTATGTTAATAAAGGGGGTTCGCGTTCCGGATCGCCGCAGGAGTGTCTTACAGGAGACATGGTTCCTCCAGCTAATATGACAGCCCTCGCATCTTCGACAATCTCGCGGAAGTGGTTTGTGGGGTCGAGAAGCATATAGTTTAACTGGATGTCTCCATTGGCTTTTGTATAAAATAATCGGCCTTCAGCCGACAGGTTCATCAACGGAAGCAGGAAGCTTTGTATATGGAAAAGAACGGGTACCGTAGCCTTAGGTTTCGTTTGTTGGTCGTTTGGTTTCTGAGAAAAGTCCACATAACCGTCAACCTTCCTCGCCAGCTTGCTCTCCTGCAGGTACCGAGACAGCTTGTACGGGTTGATCTGATCAACGCCTTTCCCCGACATCAGTTCTGAAGGGAGCACAGAGCCTTCACTTTGTTGTTTACTGTTGAGGATAGACTGAAGGCAATCTGCTATAGAACTGACCAAGCGAATGATTTGCGCAATGTAACTTCGATTCTTTCCTTTGAGACGGGTCTTAAACTTGCGAGCATACGTCGTCAACTGAAAGATTGAAGTTCTTAGCTGGGAAAGCGTCACGGTGACAGAATGAATGTTGGATATTGCATCCATAAGGTTGTGAGCCTCATCAATGACAACGACATGGTCTTTGATAGAAAGACTAAGCGCCTCTCGCGCTGACCTCTGCAGGAGCAGAGGGTATGGAAGAGTTATAATCTGCATAAGTTAGGCCTTGTAATAGAAGAGAAGGTCAGAAAAAAGCCTACTTCGCTGTGATTGACAACGGCGCGCGATGCGTAATAGGGACATATTCCTATCTTTTTGCCAAGCTTCCCTAAGTCTTCAATATCCCTTACCGTCGCTAGAGTATGGTCGCGGAAGGAGGATTCCTTCAGTTTATCCTCCTTGGAGGGCAGAAAAGAACACCGATGTTGTGCCGCAGTGCTGGGTTGCTGCAGCTCCAAGCAGCGTTCATTGATAGCCGTCGGATTCTCTAAAGCAGCCACGCGCGGATTGATACACAAATTCTTTCGGGACCCTAGAGAGAGATGTTTAATTCTCTCTCCTAGTTCGTCTTCCCCGGCCAAATCCTGCAAGCCCTCAGGAATGCTGGACGGCAAAGTGACGCGTCTCAATTCGTTCGCAAGCTGCGCCAATTGCGAGTGCGTCCTGGAGCAGTAGAAGATCTTGATATCATCCGCTTCATCCACTTCGTCCGGTTTATTTGACGCATGCCCTTTTAGGCGCTCTAATAGCTCAATCGTGCTTGAAGATAGTCTTCCAAGGGGAGCGGACTGATTCAGCAACGCACCAGACTCGTCAGCATCACTATCGTAGTCATCCAGCGCGAACTGGTCCTCATCCTCGACATCTTCACTTGCCGAAGCAGTAGTAACTTTCTGGCAACCAAACAGCGTTAGCTTGAATGCCTTAAGCGGAAGGATAATGGTCATGCCTGTCTCTTCCTTGGTCCCACTGGGTCCTCAAGGGCCGCCTTCTGCTGCTCCTCTTCCCGCTTTATCCTTGCCAGTCGTAATTCAAGTTCTTTCCTCTTTTCGGTAATAGCGCGACCGGCTTCACGCTTTGCAAATTCCACCATCCACTCGGGTTCCTCCCCATTATCATCTCAGAATTGATAGTCAGAAACTACAGCCACCAAAGCAGCGGAAGGGGGGCCTACTAGGAGCATCTTGCACAGTTTCAGTGAAAGCTTTCCGTTTATGGTCACGGAGCCATGTCAAGGCGCCACATATCAGACTCAGGGATTTCCCCTTCGGAGAGCTTAGCAATTGCGAAGAGAAACTCTGGATGGTCAGGTGACATCAAATCTTACAGTTCCTGAAATGAGACCGAGTCAGTTATGGGTCTTCAGGGTTGAGGATGTCAGGCGCCTTACCAGTCGGAGACTCAAAAATTGCAACCTTCCCCTCCTCAAGGCATGCATACAAAGACCGCATGAATTGAAGTTGAATATCATACGGCGAATATGGGTGGTAGAAATCTTCCCTTGACGGCTCCATGATTGCAGAGGTTTCGTTCATGCGGGATTATTTCCGGCTTGGGATTCAATGGGACGCTTCAAGGGTATGGCATTACTGTTTAAGGGATGGAATCTATATACAACATCTTAGACGAGTCTCAAGCACGACTACTTTGAGGGGCGATGCCATCCCTATTATTTGGTCGAGGCGAACAGGATATGAAGAAACGGAGCAGCGGGAGCATACCTTCAATTCTGACCTCAGATCGTCGAAGAAAGATTATTCTTTTTGGGTGAACTTCATTCAGGAGGCTGACAGGCAGCCTTGAACCACCCCTGCATGATTGATGGACCTCAGCCACTTCGGAGAAAAGCGAAGGAGGGACTTCCGTGGTGGAGCGTGGTTTCTGGAAGACACAAGACAAGACACAGAACGCGCTAGTCGTAAACGCAGTTTTTCAGGTTCCCACTGGGGCTCAGCCTGATAAAAATAGCCTCGGCGAACAGCTGAAGGACGTGACCTGGCTGTTGGGGGCTTGAAGCTCCCAGAAAGCAACCTGATTTCTATTAATAATCACCACTCCTTTCCACGGCGACGTGCTCGACCTGACGAGCTTGACAAGCTTTGCGGTTGCGATGAGGTGAGAAAGAAAGAAAGGGGAGAGGACAGCTGCATTTTTACCTGTCAGCCTGGGAGGCTCCAGCGATAGAAAACCCACTGTTCCTGCTGCTCTTGATGATTGTCACAATAATTGCTCGTATTCTTGATCCCTGACGTCTTCGTTCCATTCTTTTTGACAGCGTTCAATTTCATCTCCGAACTGCCAGTGTCTGTCTCTTAGCCTGGTCCACCGGCTCCATCGCGATTGCTGGTGGTTGTTGATTCCCGTGGGGTCTTCCGAGACCTTTCCCCTCCCTCCTGTTGGGTACGCTGCAAATCCCTTCCTGTTACTCCTGAACTCCAGATAGCTTTCCTTTTCTGTCGCTTTTCTCTTGAGCCTGACGAGGTCGCGTCTCCATCACGTACATTTCCTCCCGCTCCTTCCCTTCCTTTTCACACGGGAATGCCTTGATGACCCCGCCAGCACCGAGAACCTCAACGAGAGAGCTCTTGTCTGACACGAAGCCCCAGCAAATTATTGGCAGGGGTGGAATCCGCTGGACCAAAAAAAAAGGAGAAAGAAAAGCAAAGACAAGAGTCATAGTCCAGAAGCGGCTGATTCGTGCAAACAATGAATCGACCACCACAACAAGGCCGTGGCCAGGGAGGCCTGGGTGCGACATGGTATCCAGGGGGCCAGGACGACTTTTACATGCCAGAAGTCATCTCCCCGTCTCCCCAAAGGTGCGACCGCGCTATGCTCAATCCAAAAGAGCCACCCCTCACCCAGCATAAAATCATCAGCCATTGTCCGCACAACCTCATTGAATCCTGTTCCTTTCTCGGATGTGTTGCTAATCGAGGATCAATAATTATTCGACTAGCAGGGTCATGCCAGAAGTCCCCGAAAACATGCAGGACAATATTGCCCAGTTTGAACACCAGGCCCGCGCTCCCCATCGCATGCCGCAGCAGGGGCACGCACCCATCCAGTATGACCGCTCGCGCTTCCCTGAGCGAACCTCCTCCGCCGCTGTCGTGCAGGGCCAACCTCTTCACTCTGGCTACGAGGCGACGCATTACGAGCAGTCTGCGGCCGTATACAACGTGATGGACACGCCGAACTTCTCGCCCTTCCCCGTCTTACGGAACCCTCCCCCCAATGTGCCTCCCACCGATGAACAAAGAGAAGCGAATTTGGAGAAGGCACGGGCGCCGGTGTTGTCCTCCAACGACCCCGAGATGCAGCTAGCATGGGCTCAGGATGTTTTGGCCTATGTAGAGGTTGCCATGCAAAACGAGGCGCGCCTATCTGTGATCCAACCGCCGCGTCCACAAACCCCGCAAGTTGAGCGCCAGCTACGAAGTGACGCAATGAACATCGTCAACTTTTTAGCTGATCAATTCCATCCGAAGGCTGAGTTCATCAAGGGTATGTGGCTAGAATTCGGCAAGTTCGGATACCGTGTGGACAAGAAGGAGGCCTTCCGCTGCTATTCAAGAGCTGCAGAAAAAGGCTACGCGAGGGCAGAGTATCGCATCGGAATGCAATTTGAAAGCTCTGGAGAGCCAGAGAAAGCGATTAAGCACTATGAGAAGGGCGTCGCTTTTGCGGATTCGGCATCCTATTATGTAGTTTTCTCCTTGCCTTGCATTATTCAACGCATGCTAATCGCTTTTACTATAGCGCTTGGGTATGATGATCCTGCTTGGCCAACATGGCCAGCGTCAGGATTACCAGATGGGCCTGGAGTATATCAGACTCGCTGCGCAATCATGCGACGAAAATGCCCCTCAAGGAGCTTATGTGTGATTCCCCTCTTCTCATCTGCATTGCAGGCACTAATGGCTCCCAATGCAGGTTTATGGCATGCTTCTCGCCCGAGAGCTGCCTCAAGTGAATGTTCCTGAAACATATCTTCCTCTCGACCTCAACGCATCTCGTATCAACATCGAAAAGGCCGCCTACCATGGATTCGCCAAGGCACAGGTCAAGATGGGAGCCGCATATGAACTGTGCCAGCTTGGCTGTGATTTCAACCCAGCACTATCCCTGCATTACAATGCGCTTGCCGCGCGTCAGGGTGAGCCAGACGCGGAGATGGCTATCAGTAAATGGTTCCTTTGTGGACATGAGGGGGTGTTCGAGAAAAATGACGAACTAGCTTTCACCTACGCTCAGCGGGCAGCTCAAAGTGGCCTCCCAACAGCCGAATTCGCCCTAGGTTACTTTTACGAAGTTGGAATCTATGTGCCAGTGGACATTAAAGAAGCGAAAAGCTGGTATGCGAAAGCTTCAGCGAGCGGAAATAAAGATGCTACGGGCCGGATTGATAGTATCTCGCGGTCGAAGACCTTATCACGTAGGGATCACGAACAGGTTGCAATCGCACGCATAAAGTCGACTCGCTATGTGTCCCACCAACGTGGAGCCTCACAGGCGCCGGCAATGCAGCCAGTTGCGGAGAATCTCGAGATGCCCGATCCTTCCAGGATGAGTCTTTCAGACTCCAACCCACCATCTGCGGCCCCCTATCCCGACCGCCGGCCTGGATACCCACCTGACAATCGGCCTAGCTCTGCGTTCGGAATTAACCCGAACATTCGCCCTAATGTCTCTCAATATAACCGTGCCGCTTCATACGGGCCTGGACCAATGGGACACCGCGTGCCTGGAAACACAACGCCACCCAGCGGCCCGGGGACACCCAAACTCGACGTCGGCTACCAGGCGCCGGTCGAGCCTCAGAGAGATGTGCGGAGGCGTCCCCAACGCCTCGACAACGTCCCAGACCGGAAGCCTGCGCGCACGCCCATGTCTGGTTACCCCGGCGGTGTGCCTTCCCCTTCTTCCGCGAACTTCCCTCCGCGTGCCGCGTCAATGCAATCCCCCTCTGCAACGCCCAAACCCGCTGCTACTTCCTCAGCAGCTCCTCCCGCCCAGAAGCCCGGAAAAGCAGGAAGTCAACCGGGCAAAGGCCCCAAGACTTTCGAGGAGATGGGCGTTCCAACTGCTTCCAAGGAAAGCGATTGCGTAAGTCACCCCAATCCTATGATTAAGGATATCTTCTAACATCGTCTAGATTGTCATGTGATACCCGGATTATCATTTCATTTACGCACATATTTATTCGTTTCTTGTAAAAATTTGGAAAAGAATGGAACTGGCCTCGTTCTGTCTCGTAGCTCCGTCGTCTCGCTCCCCGCATGCAACTCCTGATCTGGGCGGAAATAATAACAGCTCTTTGTTTCTAAGCCTTTCTTTTTGTTTTCGTTTTCTAAGCTTTGGATAGACCCATCATCTTTCGATGTCATTCTTCCACGTGATGATCTAATTGAGACTTTCATTGTCCGAATATCCGGCTTCTGTACTCATTTCACTTGATCGTCAAGTCTTCACTTTCAATTCCATCAGAAGCCTCTATAAGATCCTCCCTGGCTTCGTTCATCTCACAGCTATATCCCATAACCATGACACAAAAGAAAGGAAAAAACGACAGACAAGCCACTGGCGAGCGTGAGCTACCAAGGTCCAGAGTATCTAGACGGCCTTTGAGAAGCTAACACCCATCAAGCTGCCACGGACGGCGCTGCATTGATTCTTGACTATCTTCGTGAGTCTCGGAATTCTTGCATCCGTTCCCCTGGGAGGTCAACTGATTGCGTTCCGAATATGCAGGGAAGCAGAAGTAGACATTTCTCCCTTGCCCTTATCTTTTGATTCTTGGGCTGAGGATTATCCATTTGTCATTTAGTCGTCCCTACTCTGTTAGTTCTCTGTAACGGGACTCGGTGATATATTAGTGCTAATCTTAGTTTTTCTAGGCCACTGACGTCTCAGTAAACTTGCATAACAAGGTTACGAAGGGCGAGTTCTTCGTCGGTTATGAATATCCCCGTTCCTGACTGGGTTGTCATATAGCATACGCGGTCAAGGCTTTGCGCGAACTACACCAAAAGAAGGAGATTGAATGTCGAATAGCCGGTAAGCTCATCACGTACTCTTGAGCGTGGCTGGGTGGGACGTGACGTCTTCTACGAGCTAGGAAAACAAATTGTCTACCATGCTACGCAGGAGGAGGTCGATGAGAAGAGCGCAGACACTGTCGCCGTCATGGACGAGGAGATCAAAAGCCTACAGGAGCAACTGCTCGGATTGAAGGAGAACGAGAAGAAACTGCAAGCGGAATTGAGTTCCCTCAACGCGGTGCCTCTGGTCTCTGGGCTTCGCGGAGAGATTAAGAGGCTCGAGGAGGAGAAAGAGTCGCTTTGTGTACAGTTGGCCAAGGTTCAAGGTGACGGTGAGGCCAATGTCTCTCCCCAGGAGACGGAGGCAGCGAGGAGGGATTGGAAGTTCTGGCAGAAGCAGGCCAGGGTCCGGGCGCAGATCTGCCGTGATCTCTGGCGTAAGTGTTCTGAGACGTTGCCTGAGGGTATAACTCGGGAGGAGCTCTGGGTAGGTATAGATCGTATCCTGTTCTCAGTTGGTTGCCATGTCTTATACGTACTGATACTTCCTCTCACAGGAGCAACTTGGATTGGAGGGTAGTCCTCTCTGAGCACTCTACCACCTCTGTGGGCGAAAGCCTATAGTTGTATGACATCAGATCATATTTCTCATTTACCGAGCCTCAAACACGAGGCGTCATCCCATTATGAATTCACAAATTCATCGTCATTCATGTCCCACTGTGGCTCCGACAGCCAAATGCTCGAGTCGTTTTTCGTTCCTCTTCACATCCAATATCAAAGCGATAAGCTGTTAGGAAGCCTTTCTCAGATCGTTCAGAAATGTAATGATCTAGTTTCGATCAAATGCGGAGCGGCTGCTGAGGAACAGGTTACACTTGTGCATTGACTCGTGGGCCAGTGCGATCGGCGGCCCGCTCTCCATCTGAGGAGTGTAAATCGCAGGCTTGTGATTCGACGGGATGCGACTGGATCAGTTCGAGGCTTGAGGTTCAGACTCGAGGTTGAGCTTCGACCCGGCGGAGATCCGCCATTTCCTAAATGGGATCACTGTCAGATGAACATGGCAGACGACAGCAGTCATCGGGGCTCTGGAGTGAATGACCCAACACGGCTGCCAGGTGACGCCACCGCGCTTTCCACAGCAAAGCGGGTACCTGTCCAGGCCTCGATCAGGTATCCAAGCAGAGCAGCCATAGCGACAGCACCCAATGCTACGTCGATGGCGGTCTTGGTTTTCCTGCCCAAGTGTTGTCAACCACAAGCTATCGAACAAATGTCTTCGACTTCTTGAAACGTAGAGTTGGGGATAAGGCTACGTCTACCCATTGGGCAGCGAGTAGCCGAATATATATACCCCCAGTAGCGAGATATCGCGCGGTCGGGGATATCCACAGTTTTTATGGAAGTTAAGCCACCGGAACATTAATCAGGACTCTCCTTGGTTGATTCGATCGACTTCAGCACCTGTTTTGAGCCTGTTTCGCCATCAGCACGCGAGCGGTTCTCGGGGAAGTGAAGACGAAGACAACCAGCGAAACCCCCTCACGATCGAGTGAATAGCCTCGTCAACCCCTCTTGAAGGGTCGAATCCCTCCATCGGTAATCTCTGTCTTGTTTCTCACCCTCGTCTTTCTCTTTTGTCGCTCTCACGTCCTCCGATCCTCTTCCCACACCGCCAACGGGTCCCCCACTCGCCGCTGGTCCGATCAACCCCTCCAGATTTTGCTTCCTCCGCCTCTGCTCTTCAGTCTTGGAGATGCAGGTGTCGGCTTCTCGCAACTCTTCCTCGCATCCTTCGCAGCCCTCGACGCCCTCTGCCCCCTCCTCCCGCTCCCAGAACCGCCTGGCTCCCGAGATGAAAAGCCGTGCTCCTCTCCCGGTGCCGTCCGGCCCACAGCATCTCCAAAACGGCAGCCATTCTCGCAATCCCTCGGGCTTCGACGTCGCTGCCCGCAGTCCGCCAAACCAGAGCAGTAAGTCTCCAACCCGCTATTTGCAGTCTGAGAGCTATGCGGGCTTCAAGTCTTAGTTCTTTTGTTTCCCTTGCATTGAATGTGTGACCGGGAGCTAATCCATTTGCCGTTTGCCATAGATACGAAGCATGTTCCGTGCAAATTCTTCCGTCAAGGCGCCTGCCAGGCAGGACCTGCTTGTCCATTCCTCCATTCCACCGATGCTGCGATCGAATACGCACCCTGTAAATACTTCACAAAGGTAACTCTTTCCTCGGGGGATTTGACACTTGTAAATGGACTGTCGCTAAAGTTTTCTGTTTCCGCGCATTTAGGGTAACTGCAAGTTCGGAGCGAAATGTGCACTGGCCCATATCCTTCCTGACGGACGACGGGTCAATAGGCCCTCTGGCGGAGGTGTGGGAATGGGAAGCGGCCATCTCAACCTCGGCGGTCGGGTCAATCCGCAGGCGTATATCAACCAGGACTCCGCTTTGACAAATTCCGTGCTCTCACAACAACGAATGAATGGGCATGACGCGCGATACATATCTCAGCTCCCAACTCAAGAGGAATTCGCAGCGATCCAGTCGCAGCAGCAGCAACAACCGCAGCAACCCCCGTATGATACTATCCCGTCGATCGATACGGGGCTGGCCTCCGACGCTGGTTCGGGTTATGGCTCACCCGTTGAGGAGCTGCGGTTTCCCATGTCTCCAAACCATAATCAGTATCTTACTGCTCTTGATGCGCCTCTTCCAGCTTCATTCGACAGTCAAGGTATCTCACACGCTGCTCGTTATGGCCCGGTAGCCGCATCCGTGCCGTCAAGATTTGGGATCGAGCTGTCTCCACCTGCACAGAGAGCAAACCCGCCCTCGGATGCTCTCCGGAATCTCCGCGATGCTGCTTATGGCTCGGATGCGAAAAAGCAGTCTCCCTCCTTTATTGGATCATCACCGCCTGGTATGCTTGAGGATGGCCAAGGACCACGATTACTACACTCTCAACGGACCTTGAAACCACGAATGCTCTCCTCGAGTGTCCCTAGGCCTACAGCTCTGGATGACTGGGAAGATAGCAATTTCCCAATGGAAGAGGACTACTTACCGATGAACCTTCACGACGACGTGCTCACCCCCCAAGAACGACTCCGTCGTCTTTCCCGCACGGATCAGGAGCTCAGCGGGCTCGGTATGAGCACTAGTTTCACTAAAGTCAATTCTCCTCTCGCCTCCAGCCCTTCTCGGTTTGGCGCGTTATTCGCAAAACAACGCCAGAAGAAGGAAGAAGAGGCTCACGGGTCCCTCACGCATCTGGGCTCCCCCCTGCGAGAATCTTCGATGAACTTTGGCAGCCCAAATCTCGGCCCTATCGGCAGTCCGCCTCGGAACACATCAACATCGATGATATCCCAGCAGCTCAGCGGCCTATCCCTGCACCCTTCTTCGGCTCGACATACTCCATCTGTCGGTGCCGGTGCTAATAACCGCTTGGATCGCACGGTGTCCTCGCCAGTTGGCGCAAGCAAAATTGATGAGGAGCAGGGTGACCTCGTTTTCTCGATGGAAGAGGAGGAGAATAATAAACGGAACAGCGCATCATGGAGTGCTCCAAAGACTGATACAGCTGAGGAGCCCTCGACGTCGGGAAAGACATCTGATTTGCAGGCATGAAGATTGCAATCTTGGTGTCTTCTTTCCCAACCAAGAATGAAGTATCAAACGAATCCACGAAGAACAACAAAGACGGCCATCATTGTTTGGTACCAGCCCACGGCATGGTCATAATACTCAACCCAAAACCATTCGCTTTACTTGCCATCGGAGGAAATTTTGCATAGAACCGTTTAAGCGATCTATCTATGGGACTTGGAATTCAGTAATCATGCGACTCTCCGTCACTCACCACCATCCGTCCATTCATCCATCCATCATTCATCCATGCCATAATGGCCTTGCATTTCTCCATCCATCACCCATCGCCGATTAGATAAATCTTGGTGTTTTTGAGGGGCGTTCCAGATTGGATTGGAAAAAGAGCTACTGGTGTTCCAAAACGTGGTTGTCATTGCATTTCAGTTGACCAGGGGCATCTTTCCTTAATTCCAACAGATGTTTCGATTCGCCCTCCCTTTCAAGGCCACACCATTGGTTAATAGTCTGGCCCAATTCCTCCGCTGTTGATTTCCCATCCTTTTCTTTCTATTCCAAGATATCGCTCGCCCACCTATCCTATCCTGCCCTATACCTACCTACACCTACTTTACCTCCAGCCTTACTATATGTCTACCCCATCCATACTGGGAACTGTCTCTGTACATTCTATGTTCTCTCTCTGAGTTTCGCTTGGTATGTACACAGCTTACGAGTCAATGATTCATCTTTATTATCTATTTTGGCTTCCTTGTTCTACGCTCCGAGTTCCAGCGGCATCGTCGGGGGTTAGCTCCTTGTACTCTCGCATCTAAGTGGCCTCTGGCGACTTAAGCGTCCCCTATCTCCTCCCGGTATACATTCTGTTCCCTATGGAGGAGTGGTACTCGCTTGCTAGGGCGCATTCTATCTTGCGGAATCTCGGTATAAAGGTAGCGTGGCTTCCTATTGCTCCTAATACGCCTTCGAACCCACTGGCTATCCAGCTTGATGAGCCCAGGCTCGCCTCTGAAATGGAAGGAAACAGGGGTTTGAAATTGCGTAGGCTCATGTATTGTATTGTCACGTCAGCTCTCGTGGGCTTCAGGGGCTCTGGAACGGAAAATGTATCTATATAAAAGTCTCTATAGAGACTCGTACGGCACACACACCCCCAATGCGCGTCGCATATGAGTCGTCATCAAATCCAATCCGCAGATATACCTGGCATTCGCCCATCCAAACCCCTCTCGTGAGACGCCGCGGAAGTCCGCGCCCTGGTTGCCGTACTCTGCATCCACTTTATGCGGGCCGTCGGGCTGGGTCACGTCGTATTTTTCCACGACAACTCCGTTGAACTCGACGAACGCACGCGTCATCATATGCAGCCATTTGTACGCCAATCGTTGTGCTTCCGCTCGATAGCCGTAATTCATCAAGCCCGCCCAGGCGAGTATTTGATGCGGTGCCCAGCCGTATGGATAGTCCCATTGCCGGTTGGGCCGTTCAAGGCTGATATGTCCTCGAGATGCCTTGGTGCACGCTACAAGATCGCCATAGTGCTCGAACTTTGGGAGAGATGTGCTCACCAGCAAGGCAGCTTGCTGGGGGCTGGCTAATCCCGCCCAGAGCGGCCATAATGTGGTTCCACATTCGTAGGGCATTTTCTTGCCCGTTTTAATGTTGTAGTCCAGGTACATGGCTGTTTCTTCGTTCCATAGGTATTTGTTCATCTGTGCTTTGCGGGTCCTCGCGCGACGGTCCCATGTTGCGGATGTCTCGATTCGGGAAGGACCGAACCCAGGAGGCAGGTGAAACTTGTCGGCAAAGTAGGTTCGAATGATAAACGCGATGTCAGTCTCATATTTGTAGAGCAACGAGTTAAGGTCGACAGTCGCAAGGTCAGCACAGACGTGCTCTAGTCGGTACGTTGTGTCGTGGCCCGACTCTCTCACCGCACGATCATGTAGGAAGTATTCGTCCAACGAGGGTTCGGCAATGGTTCCCCTATTATAAGCTTCGATGAATTCTTCCATGCTACACTTGTACTTCGCTATATATGGTTGGGGGACCACAGAGAAGTGAGACTTTTCAGTTTCCAGGGGTACTCCAAGCCCGTCTGGTCGGTATCGGGACAGTCCAGTGACCGGATCAAGCCGAGGCGACGCCGTCCACACGGTATGATACTCCTTGATTGCTGCTTGGGTGGCCAAACGATGTAGATCTAGCGCCCCAGGCTCGTGCTTGATTTGCTCATATGTTTTCAGAGCCATGTCCGTTAGAAAGGGTGGCTGTGATCGACACAGATAATAGGTCCTATTCGCATTCAAGATCTTGCCGTAATGCTCGATACAGAAGCAAAAGTTCAGAATAGTCGAACGGGCGAGATCAGCACGACCGCTGCGTAGGAGCCCAAGGACAATAAAGTAGCTGTCCCAGCCATAGAGCTCATTAAACCTCGCCCCAGGGACCACAAAAGGAAGACCACGGATCTCCTTCGTCCCAGTATCTGAATTAAGGGTCGTTTCAACCGCTAACGCGAGCAACCCAGGGGCAGCATTCAGATCCCGAACGTAGGATTCCGTGATTTGCTCCGGGAGAAGACATACATCCAGGTCAACTTCGGGATGATCTTTGCTGTATGCGGAGGAGTACTCAAACTGATCAAGCGCGCCGAAAGGCACATAGATTCTTGATCGGGGGGAGTCTGTCCAGTCTTTCGGATCCCTCGCTACTTGGGCGATGTTGGTAGTATCGATCCGCCGAGTGAGATTGTCCCAAAATAATGCTCTGATCCGCTGCGACAACCGGTCGACAGGATTCTCATGCAAGCGTCGTTCGTCGAGAACTAAAGCCGCACGGGAGTGCGCATTGGCGAGGCTCAACTCCTGAAGGAGATTGGATCGACGCTTCCCCTGCGGTGGCGAATTGCGGGGATCACCGAATGTGATAAGCGGATACACGAAAAGGAGCCGGTTCTCCCTCGAAGGGCTTTTCCAAAAGCTGGCTGGCCATCGAAGGCAGGCTGAACAGGAGATGCAGAAGCGATTTGGGCCATTCACATACTTCAATCGACCGAGATATCAACAAAAGCGACACACAGTTGTTGATGGAAATTTGGAGCAAAGCAAGAGAGCCACTTCGAAATATGTCGCTGGAGTGAAAGTTCCTCTTGGCCTGGTTTTTGAGGGCCCGGCAGGTCGGGGAGCAAGTCTCCCGCTTTCTGTCCGTCGGTGGACACGAGTCTTGTTTCTAGAGTGCAGGCTCGCTATTTCAAGCCAGAAACAGAAAGATCCACTGACAAGATCTCTGACAGAAGTTGATTGTCGCAGAGAAAGTCAAATCAGCGTTACCAAGGATGGGATGGCAGTTCACAAGGTTGCACTGTGGCTGACGAGACGGCCCCGTCAAGCAAGAAATGCCACACAAGCCCCTGATTCCCCAGTTCTCCAGGATTTTGACCCCAGAAGGATCTTGTGGACCGTTCCCTCGTGGCGAGTGCCCTGGTCGCTTGACGAGAGATATAAGAATGGGTTTGCCTTCCTTCGGCCGCTGGCAAGGAATCCAGGGTCTTCGGCCTTTCATTCCTAATCACGGGCTTGCTTTCCATTTTCCTCTCAACACCAGCAGCAAAGATGGGCCACCAAGAAGTGGAAAACCAGCTCCAGGAGGACACGGAACGCATCCAGCGGACCATCGAGAAGGAACGTACCACGACACTCCTCGAAGGTCTCCGCCTCTAGTCTCCGCCTCTACCCAAAGGCGGCGGGATGGTCCACCCTCCTCTCCACGGCGGTTATTATGGAAGGGTATGATTTGCTGCTTGTCACTTCTTTCTTCGCATTCGGACCATGGGTTCGAAAGTATGGAGAGCTGCAGCCAGATGGCTCGTATGAGCCGTCGGCGGCGTGGCAATCTGGTCTGTACAATGGTGCAGCAGTTGGTGAAATCCTTGGTCTCTTTCTCAATGGTTACTTGGCGGAGCGCTTCGGATACCGCAAGACAATGATCGGAGCGCTGACAACCATAACGGCGCTAATATTCGTCCCCTTCTTTGCACCATCTGTCCAAGTGCTTCAGACGGGAAGCCTATTAATGGGAATTCCTTGGGGTGTGTTCCAAACGCTCCCTGCGACCTATGCGTCCGAGGTCTGTCCTGTGGCGCTGCGCAGCTACTTAACAACTTACATCAACCTGTGCTGGGTTATGGGCCAGTTACTGGCGACCGGCGTGTTAAGAGCGTTGCTTAAGCGGACTGACGAGTGGGCGTATCGGATTCCTTACGGCCTCCAGTGGATGTGGCCTGTCCCATTGATTATCGGCGTCGCGCTTGCACCAGAGTCCCCATGGTGGTTTGTCCGGCATGGTAAGGTGGAGGCTGCAAAAGCTTCTCTTCGCCGCCTCACCGTGCAATCCGCAGACCCTAACTTCAGCATCGATGATACCGTCGAGGTGATGGCGCACACGAACGAACTCGAAAGGCAAATGAGCCACGGAACGGGTTACTTGGACTGCTTCAAGGGCCACGACTTGCGAAGGACCGAGATCAGCTGCCTCACCTGGGCAGGACAGCAGCTCTGCGGAACTGCTTTCATGAACAACTCTGTATATTTCTTCGTCCAAGTGGGAATGGACGAATCAAACTCATTCAATATGTCGATTGGTCAGTACGCCATTGGATTCGTCGGGGTTTTCGGGGCCTGGTTCCTCATGTTACATGTCGGTCGTCGAACCCTCTACATCACGGGCCTTGGAGCATTGTTCCTGCTGCTGATGGGTATCGGATTCACATCACTCGCCCCATCATCCACCGATGCCGGATCATGGGCGGCTGGAAGCCTGCTACTCGTCCAGGCACTGTGCTATAACCTGACGGTAGGAACAGTGACATACTCTCTTGTTTCTGAAGTCTCATCTGTCCGGCTTCGTGCAAAGACCGTCAGCTTGGCAAGGAACCTTTACAACGTCTGTAGTATTGTTAGTGGCGTGGTCGCACCCTACATGCTTAACCCCACGGCATGGAATTGGAAGAGCAAGACAGTATTCTTCTGGGCCGGGATAACCTTCCTTTGTTTTTCATGGGCGTTTTTCCGGGTACCTGAAACAAAGGGGCGCACGTATGCCGAGCTGGATCTTCTTTTCGAGAGACAAGTCAGTTGCTAGGAAGTTTGCAAGCACTCCTGTTGAGGTGGCCGAGCAACACCAGGAAACCCGGGGAAAGTTGGCGGAAGAGTGAGCTGCGGCGAGAGTCTGGCGATGAAAGAACCTGGACGCTACTGGAGGATAACTGGAGGATAACCCTCCCTTGTCCGTAGGATTTTCACCGGGGCTTTTGACGTCGAGATGTGAAACCCAAGAGGAGAGGGGAAGAAGAAGCCGTGCTTTCTCTACTTTAGAAGGTCACCTGACTTAACAAAAATTGACCAATCACAACCGATTTTGTATGCACCAAAACAGCTTGTCGCCTTCGGTTGCTCTCGGAAGAATATATGCGATTTACCAAATGATTTTCTCTGTGCTGGCGCTCTTAGGCTATTTTGGATCTACGGTGAAGTTCCCTTACGACTGTGTCCCTTGCACCAGGACGAGGTGAAGAAGCGCAGGACCTTTGCCTAATCGGAACATGCTCCCAACCCTAAACCATTCACAGACCAGACGGCTTAATGGGCATAGTACGTAAATCAATAGCTCCGCATGGAGCAGACCCATGGCTCACAAGCAACAGCGGTGCGATTAGGCAATCGCATCACTAATACCCGTATAAGCCGGCTTCTTCTGCAGTTCCTTATCCCACGGACAGGCATCATCATAGCCTTCAAATGTAGTAGGAACCCAAGAATACTTATCCGTAAAACTGGCAACAGTGACGCCTACACACCCTTCAACAGCAAGACAAGCTTCAGTGACATACGCGTAGTCTGCAGCCTGCTGCTCGAGATCCTCCTCGGTAGTAGGCGACTCGATCCGAATGTCAAGCTCTGTAATTGCAACCTCCAGTCCCAAGTCCGCGAGGGCTTGCAAACGCGTCTGGAGCTCTGTTGTGATCTGGCCTAAGATATAGTGGCCTTGGATACCGACTCCGTTGATAGGTACGCCCTCGTCGACGAGACTCTTAGCCAAATCATAAAAGGCATCGGCCTTGGCCCCGTAGTCGTTGTCTTGACATGGTTAGAGATGTCTCGAAAAAGAAGCTTGGTTGTGCTCTAGCGTTGCTTACTGTATTCATTCAGATAAAGCTTTGCGTCTGGGCTGGCTTCCCGTGCTGTTCTGAAGGCTGTCGCGATGTAGTCCACTCCTAGTAAGTTATAGAATACCGAGTCACGGTATTCTCCTGAATCTTCAAAGGGCTAGCAAGAGTGTTAGGATCTGGGCATGGACGTCAATTTCTCGCACGTGAGAGAGAACCAACCTCGTTGACAACATCCCAGTGGGTGACGCTTGTGCCTTGAAAGTGAGTAATTTCCCTTTTATACTAATTAGCACGAAGAACGCAGTAGGCGCGAAAGGAATCCAGGTCAGCCCCAAACACATACGTCGTGATATGATTGTTCATAACCTGGAGAAGCTCATCCTTGTCCGTGATTGTGGACACCCAGTCGGGTAACTGGCTATACCAGACCAAGGTATGTCCTCGAACTGTCTGGTTATGCTGTGACGCGAAATCCACGATCTGGTCTGCGGTTTCAAAAGAGAAGCTGCCGCTTGAGGGCTAAACCGACGTTTCAGTACCACGCTTGGTTAAGGCGGGTCGGACGTCAACGCAAGGTTTCTTACCTCTGTTGTGTCCCATTTCATACTGTTTCCCGGGGTAATCGACCCAAACTCGGAGGTATTGCTGAGGATTCCGGTATATGCTGTATCGGAAAGATATCTCGAATCGGAGAATGTACCAAAGTACCTGCCTGTGGACTGCATCTCTGCGTTGAGTCCCTGAAGTACTCGACGCACAAGGGACCCTGCTGTCCGGCCTGCGACAGCAGAAGACGCAAGAAGGATGGGAAGTAGAACGGAGCAAATAGTAATGCGGCCCATCTTGGTCAGAGGTTATTGTTCCCGGTGGGGAGAATCACCTCTCCATGGCGTGCGCGGTGGCTTCTCTTATTTATCTTTTGATTGTTGGTCGGGGAATGATTGTTGGCTACAGCAAGGATGCTGAAATTCCACCAGTCCGTTGACCGGGAGAGTCGGTCCTTTCGCAGAACTGTATGGACTGGCAACTAAAGAGGCGATTGAATTGGTTGGAACTTCAATCACCAGGATTTCTCTTCAGTTGCCGGTCCCCACCTGTGAGCGATCATCATTCGTGGGTTTTTCTTGAAAAGAACAATGCTCAACGAGGTTGTAATTGACCCGTCTTGACGTCCGTTGCCCTCTTGAGCCAGGGTCGCCCCGCGGAGCAACTCGCGTGACTGCAATGGAGAGTCCCTGTTCCCGAGACCCTTGCTCATGAATCTCCTCCATGAGGAGCAGTCCCGCCTCTTGAAGATGATAGAACGAGCTGGGCTTTGAAGAACCATGCCCTGTAATTGTCATCGAGCGCTTGTAGCTTGGGCTTGATATGATGCTGTCGACCAGTGAAGGATCACGAGTGAAGCCTCAGGCCATTGATTCAATCGTCGAGGATCAACCAGCATCACCCCTTTTCCCATATTCAATCTTTTCCTGAATGACCACAGGAATTTCGCTCGCTTTTGCTGTTGAAGGTGTCGATGAGGCCATCAGAAAGGTATAAATATCTCGAGATAGCGCGTAGTTAGCGGAGGGGTTCCAACACCTTACCGTAACTGCCCATACCAGGGGTGAGATCCCTCTCAAATTCCATCCAGTACCCCCAGCTAATAATAAGGGTAACTCGAATGACCGGACTCTGATTTCTCCACCTATTCCCATCTCGGGCTCTTCTGGTCGCTCTGAAGATTCCCAATCTCCAGCGGACGCTCCGAACACGTTCAGTGACACAGCAAGCTTGACAGTCTTAGCCGCAACTCACAGCCCTCGCTGCTTGCAGGCGTCTCTCTGCTTCGTACCGAGAAGGGTCCTGAAGAATTTCCAAGATGGACTACAACCAATGCTGCTTCGACGACTCAAGCTCTATATTCCCGTTTCTGGTTGGGTACCGGCATAACCTCTCCTTGATCGAGCGAGAAACTCCACGTGAAGTGGTGAGCCCTCCCGGATATCCTATCATCTCTGCATGACCCTAATACAAGAAAGTCCTCGCGGCGGCGCCACTGTATGCTGTGGCCCTCAATGCTCAGAACAACACTGGGGAGTGGTTGAAGAGGCAAAGGTAACGCCTGCAGTAGCGAATCCAGCCACTTTGGCGGGCGGAACGGGAGCTGCCTCTGTTGTGGGTGAGATGGATACATCTGCCCTAAGATTGTTTTTCTCTTTCAAACGTCAAAATGATTTGCTGAGAAGGAACCGCTATCCAATCGCTATACGCATACCTGGAAGCCCTGACGAAGAGGAACCAGACTGCCGGCGGGTGGGCCCTTACCTAGACATTGGTATGGCTCCTCAACTACCGACAGGGAATGGACTGCCCCGTTTGCGATGCGCGGGAAGGTACCAGATCAGGCGTGGGTCCCGGATCGGCTTGACGCGACGCAGTGGCCGAACGCCGTGTTCGAAGTGGCTTATTGCAAGCCGAAGGTGAAATTGCGGCCTGACGTTCAGTACTGGTTCCGTGCGTCTGGTGGTGACGTGAAGGTTGTCTTTACTGTGATGCTTGAACACAGCATACGCCTAGAATTATTATTAAAAAACTGGGAACAGGATACCTGTTGTCCAGGCCGGAGCTATTGCGGACAGGTGGTTATTCTTTCGAAATCAGGTGGCCGAGCCTAATATCGTTGTATAGAGACGGGGACACTGTTTCCAGGCTTGAACAAGTCGTCCAACAGTGCAGTACCAGATCTAGGGGAAAGGGCAACGTAGTAATATAGCAACAAATCCGAAGAAACAGTAGATAATGATTCCCTTGGTTAAAGGATGGGAGAAACATATGCAAAAGCCCAAGATTTACAAACTTGGACCCCAAGACAGGGGGTTTGTCGACAAAACGATGAACAAGCTCCACAAGAGCTGTTAATAGGAGTATTTTTATTCCCTGGAAAGTACATACAGCCGCAGGGTAACTACAGCAGATTATTTGACAGTTGATAGGAGTGAGCCAGGAGCACTCTATGCAAGGATGAAGTACCTCTGAGGAAGAAGGCCACCAGCGATGTTAACTGAGGACCCGGTGCGAAGTACAGTTAGAAAGTGGGAGTGCTGTATTAATATATCACTGTGCCTTATGCACAAGGCTATTGGTAATCACAAGGACCACGTCTCCATGACCTAGGTGTATCTCGCTCTGCCGAGTTCCCCTAGAATTTCCCAATCCCCTTCTTGTGGCAGCTTAAACCCCCCGCGCACCTTCTCCTGGAACACTTTCCTGGGATCATACTTCCGCGACATACGGTATAAGTGCTCCAAACTCTCCTCCCCATACCCGGCGATCGGATCCTGCCATGTCGCGGCTGCGTAGTTCATATACCGGTATCGAGAAGCGAGGCCTTCGCCCTCCGCGAGAGCCTCGATATCTCGCACCACCTGCTGGGTCGCGTCTTCGATCCTGCGGGAGTAATCAGCGTCCAACCAGTGCATTGAAACCAGGCACAGGATGAGATCTCTGTCTGGGCAACTGTCTGGTGGAAAGCCGAGACTATTGTGGGAAGTCGGTGTCAGAGCTGGCACGTCGAGAAATGTCATTGCGAGCGCAAGGTTGGGTATGCCGGAATCCTCCATTTCACCGCAAAGCTGTCTCCATATTGCGTGAACTCGAGGTAGGATTGTGGGAGTGAAGCGAAACGTGGTGGTTGCTTGGATCACACTGTACCTAGTTAGGTCGAGAACAGTCTGGTAAGAGCTAGGATATCAAAAAACATACTAATTATTGATTGGTTGAAGTGCTGTTGTTTCCTCAGTGAAGTCCGTCGAATTGGAAATTCGCATTGTGTTGTAAATCTGTGGCTGAATATCACTGAACATACGTAGAGCGCTAGCGTTCATCACAGGCTTAGCGTAAAACATGTTGTTGAGACTGCCAGTGGAGCCGCTTCCGTTAGCCGTAGACATGTAGAAAAAGGTCTGTTCGATCTCGGCGTTGGGATCGTAGTTTACCGAGTCCTTGAAGGTCGCGTAAGCTTCCAACTGAGCGTCGTCCGCCGACTGGGGGTGCATGATGCAACCGCCCCAGTACGGGTCCTGTCTAAATGCTCGTAGGTCGAAGCGTGTAACAACACCAAAGTTATTCTGACCTCCCTTGAGTGCAATGAAGAGATCCGCGTGCTCATTGCTGTCATTGACGTCGATAATCTCGCCGGAAGCGAGAACCACCTCCATGTTGACAACGTTATCACAGGCCCAGCCGCGCGAAGGAGAGAAATTCGATATGCCCCCTTTTCTCATGGTTCCCATATCAGGGCTTATAGTTAGACCTCGGATCCAGAGTGGAGGCTTTGAAATGGCTTTCAAGTAGACGTACCACCGAGGATCAAACCGCCCACACCCACGTGGCCGAATTTCCCTCCTACAACATCAAGCCCCAGAGGATCAAGGGCCTTGTGAACATCCAACCAGCGAGCCCCGGGGCCAACGGATGCGATGGATCCGTCACCACCGACGTTGACGTGGCTCAATAGTTGCAAGTCGATGGTGACGCCCTGGTCTGTATCCGCAAAACCGACGTTGGGCGAGTGTCCGCCTGAGTGGATGGCGAAAATGGCGTCTGGAGCCTCAGCAAGCGTTCTAACAGCAGTAGAAACGTCTTCCGCAGAAGAAGGGACGATAATGCAAGCAGGACCCAGACGTGCCTGTAGTGCAAAATACGAAGCCTCGGAAGCGTTATAGCCGTCGCTGCCTGGAAGGACGACTTTTCCTGGGAGAAGTGAAGAGATGTTGGAACAGTGGGATGAAAAAACCGTGCTTTGTGTCAATACGGAAATGGTTAACAGCAGGAGAGGCGGGAATGCCGTTGAGCCGAACGGAGAAAGTAGACGCATCGTGGCGTTTGGTGGAGTGAGATGCTAACAAAGTACCAAGGGAAAGGAATCGATACAAGGTCAATGCCCAAGTGACTCAAGGTACGGCTCTATCTAGGGACTGGACTCCGTAGTTCCTGATTGGTTTTGAGGAAACGACGACCCGAGGGTTGCGTGCGATCTCTGCCCTCATGCCTTGGGGGCTTTTGGTCAATGGCATACAGGTCCACGGGTCCCTAAGCATCACACCTGTTAGCTTAGCTCCGTCAGGCCATACGATCGTGATCATCCTGAGTAAATGATGATGCAGCGGTCTCGCTAGAGACACCACAGCCTCACTATCCTCGGCAGCCGGGATATTGGGGTGTCATCTTAGGGCTCACAGGTGCTCGGTAGGCAGCTTCAGTATTCCCACCCACGCAGGACGTGGACGATCAGGGGTGTCCTGGTGATAAGGGAGAAAGAGCGGGGCTCGAGTACGATATAGTAAGAGAAAGAAGGGGTAGGGAGGCAAAGGCAGTTAATATTGGACCACAGTGTGTCAGTGGACGGGTTGTTCGCTTGCCCCTTATCCTCAGCCGAACTTGAAGAACGAGCCAGTTTTGGGGGATGCGTATCACAAGCGTACCGGTACCGTAGAAAAATGGGCAAGAGGTCTAGCTGTTGAATGCATCGATTTCAACTAGATTAGCGCTGATATACAGGAATTGAGCGATTGTGGGCCTCGTGAATGACTCCGACAGCTTCAAACCCAGAACACCCCTTCAAAAGTGCGCCATCATCGCGTATAAGGCAGGACCAGGCCCCTCTCACTTCCATTTTGAACCAGTCCCTAGGGGGAAAATCATAGCGAAGGCAGCGGGAAAACATACAACGAAAGATGAAAACGAAATCTCCCAAATGTAGTATCGTTTCTCACAAATTCAGTTAAACTGCAGGCTCGAACTCGTCCATGTACAGCCCGCTGCCTTTGAGACTGACAAACGTTGATTTCGTCGAATTCGCTAGGATCCGCGCGGTCTCTGCCTGGGTGGCACGATCCGCTAGGATCCGTTGCTCACGGGCTCTTGCATCCTCCTTCCGCGCAGCATCGGCATTCCCTTGATATAGAGCTTTGTAGATCTTATCTGTGCCATTCAGTATTCCCTTCGTCATGACTTCGACCGCAAATTCTGCCGCGAATTCAACCCGGGAAGTAAGGGCTGTTTCCTCGTCTGCCCGCTGGCGTTTGGTAGCCCTGTCGCGCTCTTCTCTTTCGGAGCCCTCCTTGCGTTTCTTGGCCTCAACCAGCTTCCGGCGTTCGTCTTTCGCGGCCAAATACTTGAGTGAATGACCTAGCTTTTGCTGTACTGTCGATCCAATATCGAGCGGTGGGCTAGAAAAGAAAAGTACACGACCCTGGTCGTCACAGTGGAACTGTTCGCGAATATCCGCGGGAATGGCAATATTCGCTGTGTCACTTAGGTGGAATACTTCAACGGGCCGAGGGGCGTTGGGGTTATACAAAGCTGATGGCGCATGCACACGACCCCCCTGATACTGACTGTATTGCGGAGCCTGAGGCACAGCATAAGTATGAGGGGTGACCGGCGCCTGGTAAGCCCCAGGCAGAGGACCCTGAGAAATGTAGCCACTGGAACGCCTTTGCAAGTTGGATTGGTAGACCTGGGCAGGCGGGATCTGGGGTTGATGATATGGTATAGGAGGAACCGGAACCGGTGAGTGTTGTGAAGCTCCGATAGGAGCGGCCGGTGACCGCGACGGAATAGGGCTTGCTGCGGCCAATAGGGCGTTTGCCGGGCTATTCGCAGCGGCTTGTGTGGGCGGCTGGCTCACTGATGCTTGTCGGGGTACTGACGGTGCGGGCGGCTGGGGTATGGTTGGGGGAGGTGGTGATGGAGTCGGCTCCGGCGGCGGTGATTCCTAAAAAGTTATCGTCAGGACTCATCAGGGAACGAAGTCAGGTCAGTCACTTACATTTTCGTCTCGAGGACGACAGTGCACCGCACCCACGACTGGGGGTGCATTCTCTGCTCCCCATGTTGGTTTCGGTAGATCGTCGGTTTCTTTGGCATCGCTTTTGAGGAGATGTTTGATTGGGCTGGGAATTTTCTTGATCTTCCTCGGCACTTCGTACAAATCCATTTCGTAATCCTTTTCTCGCACTTCGTCCGGGAGGCAGCTGGCCCAAGTTTTGATCTTATTGAGTTTGTGTTTCTCTTCGTTGTATCGGGCTTCGCACACGTAGACCTCCTTGTCGGGAGGAAAGTCTCTCGGCCGGCCCCGATTGTAGCGGGTGAAGAACATTACAAAACACCGGTCAACAATCTCTTCGACACGATGATCTCGGTATTGACCAGTCTTGACCACCTCATTCGGGTAAAAGTGTTTTTCGACGTGATGAACAGTTTGTTCCGGACGATAGTACCAACATGCGTTGATCCACTTGTCTCCCTCAGCGTCTTGCCAGGTGCGGTAGATTTGCGCCACGACTGGCTTGGTCACATCGTTGGGATTTTGGATATGAACCCAATCTCCAACCTTCCAGAGCTCACCCTTGTGAAGAATACCATCCGGTAGCGGTAGTCGCCCGTCCTCCATGAGATACTCGCTATCGGGTTTCTTCTTCTCGATATCCGCGAGCTTTCTTGCTTCAATCTGCAGCTCAACGGCGTCTTTGTAGATCTGACTCTCCGATTGGTTGTAAGCCTTTGCATTGTTGAACATGAGGTCCATATCCTTCATGAAATGGTCCACCGAGTTGTACTTCTTCCGCTTCGACTTGCGCTTGATGATATCGATCGCGATGGGTTCTTTGATCTCGATATAGTAGTCCGGATACACATTCTTGTCGGGTAAACGCTCAAAATGTCGAACTTTCAATTGACTTCCCGGGCCTTTCAGCTTCCGAATGCCCTTCAAAACTGCCTTGATCCGCGCTTCCATCGGTGTATCGACACGCGGAGGGCGACCTCGTTTTTTTCTCTGGTCAGGATCGGCAGATTTATTTCCATCCTCCTTCACGCCGTCTCGTTTGGAGCTGGGACGAGACCCGCGCTTCTTCTTGCGGCGGCCTTCATCGTCAGATTCATCCTCATCCTCATCATCCTCTTCCTCCTCTTCCTCTTCCTCTTCTTCCTCTGGTAGGGGATCAGCCTCCGGGATTTCCCCTAGGTCTGGAAGTTCAGCCTCCTCGGCAGTTATAACGCCCTCCTCGACCAATTTCTGAAACTCGGCGATAAATGCATCCTTTCCAGTGAATAATTATCAGCACTTGAACGCTGCCGGCGGGACGTCGTGCTATCTGCTACAAACCTTTATCACGAGCGAATCCTCGTACGCTTGGGACTTAGGACGGTTATAAGTTTGCGCATTATGAGGTATCTGTATCACGAATCAAGTTAGTCGTCTTGCGATAAGTGGCCAACAATCCAGATCCCCAGAAGAATTGCCGACTTACCAGGGCGCAATCTCGCACGAAGTCGGTGAATTTCTTGTACTCTCGCTTGTTGATCTTCTGTTTCAGGATACTAAGGGCCATTGGCTCCTTGATGATATCATAATAGTCAGGGACATTGCGCTTATTGACGCTACGGTGGAAGAGTCTCGAGGGGTCGTGGCCACTGCGATTTGCGAAACACGAATGGTGAGCATCAGTCCTTAGTTCCTTTTGCGGCGGGAGAGTGCTCGGGAGCACTCTCTCTCGCGCACTTAACCCGGGAACCCCACTTACTCTGCTTCTCGAACATCGTAGATCGCCAGGACAACGTCCATCATGGACTTCCATAGCTCATCGGTGATGCTACTGGGGGCGCCATCGCCCTTGTCGTCCTCGATCGACTGCACAGGGTCCTCCGGAGTTGGTTGCCCTTGCGATGGTTCCGAGGCCATGATGTTGACAGCCACGAGCACGTGAGCAGCACGACAGGTCAGGCCAGATCCGTTGGAGCTTCTGAAGGTGCCTGGTCAATTGATACCATTCACTGAGATTGAAAACGGGCATCCAAAGGCGCGCAAGACCAGCAGGCGAGAGGTTCTCACAGCGAGTATGCTGACTAAGGGATTGTTACCATCTCAAAGATACCGTAAAATATCGGTATTAATACTCGCACGGTTCCATGATGGTAATGATTTGATGAATAATCTAGCGCATAGTGATTGTTCGATGCATTATAACCACCATGAATATACAGAGGACGATATAATCGAACTGCACTTGAGAACAAATTGTGGTGGATGATCTTCATTAATGTCGCCTAGTACTATGACTTGAAGAGTTCCGCCTGAGCCTCCGGTAGTGACAAACAGAGCTGACTCCCCTCCGCGCTGACCCGTCGAACCTTCCAAGCCCTAATCGCATCGTCACCTCGGGGAGCTAACGGGACGAAGTCCGCATCTTTGCTTATACCTTCGTGGTTTTCAACCAATCATTCTGGGAAGCGCCCTGCTGGACAGACGCCTTCGTCAACTACTGTTGGAAAGCTCGTGCTATTGACACCGTTATATCTGCTTCGAGAGCGACGCCAGTACGCCTCCCAGGGACTCCATCAGTTTCCCTATACTATGAAAGCCATTTTTCTCTTATCCTAGATGGCTTTGATCAACCTCCCGCGCTGTTTGGACCTCTCCAGCACCGCAGCCTGTAAGTGTGATAGCTCGAAATGAGCCTAGCGGTAGTGGGAAGGTCAGTAGCCAGTTCGATGAAAGTAAGAGCGCAAATGAAACTTGTCAGTCCTAGCCCCAGTTCTATTTGCTCCTGGTTGAGGCCAGGATATTCGATTCGATCAAGATACAGGCAGAGAATGGTCATTGCTCCGAGGCAACACTCATAGATCCCACGCTAGAATCTGGCTTCATACTGGAGCGAGATGTGATTAAGTTGATAGAGTTGTAGTCTAAATTCTAAGAGCTCCCGAGTTGCTTCGGGTTACCTATCTAAGGCCTTTCTTTCTGTGCACAGGTAGCCTCATTGGTTCCGCGGTTTCTGGCTCTATGTTGTCCCCTGGTCCCACAGTCAGGCCGAGCAACAGAACTTATGGAGGAATCTATCTCCCCGCACATAGCCAGGATCTCTTCCTGGATATCTAGTATGCGCAGGTGAGCGCCACTGCCGCTCTTCCAAACTTTCTCCATTGCTCATATTTCTCCACAGAGTAGCCTGCTTCACCCGGGACGAACATGTCAATGAGCCATTGGACGGATTAGGCCAGCCACCGACTATATGGAGCATTTCTGGGGCGATGGCATTGATTGGACAGGCCCAAGCGCCGATGGGTCGGTCTATCCAATGTCAGAGGACTGCTTGTACTTCCACATCATCCGCCTGCTATATGTCGCCAATGCCACTGGACTTTCAGTGGCGGCCTGGATCCATGGTGGTAGGCTCAATCAAGGCGATGGATCAGTTATACCTATGCCGCCCAAGAAGCTGTCAACTGAGGCCAGCCGTTCATTGGAGTCACTATCAGTTATCGCCTGTCTGTATGGGGATGGCTGATGGGCAAGGAGGCCACGGAAGCAGATTAGCATACAAGCGTCAGATATCGCAGGCCCAGAACCGTCTGCCATCGGTGAAAGCCGACAGTATAGCAGGTCGTGGCGACGGTCTCTTCCGGGCAGCCATTGTGACACTGGATTCGGAGGGCGTTCCCACGCCGGAGGCTTTAATAGCACCTTCGCCGATCAAAAACAGTTTTAGCGACTCGTTTTGAATACACAATGCATCAACACCGTGGGTACAGCGTCAGCCACTGAATGTCTCAAAAATGCACCTAAACAGGTGGCGTATGTCTTTAACGACATCCCAGGCGGGGGCTATAGGTCCAAGCTCCTTGTCTCCAATGAGAATAAAGCCTTGGCCAAGCAGGTCTCTGAGGCGTGGATCAATATGATCGCTGATCTTGATCCCAATGGCTCTGGCGAGGAGGCCTTTTGGCCAGTTTACAACACCTCTAGGGGGCGGGAATGTAGGCCAAAACATGGTATTTCACGTGGATGGGTCGTATGCCGAGTATGACGACCTCCGCGCAGAGGCGCTTCAGTAGTCCGACGCGCACTTCCTCGATGTCTTCGATTCTGAGCATAGCGCTAGCAGAAATGAACCGAGTCAGCCAGGATATGTAATCGAAGGTATCGAACAAGTAGAGAGAGCCCTGAGGTGTCAGGCGCTTGGACGAGCGCTATCCCAACGCATGTGAGACGATCGGAACCTCAAGACATGCTCTTGTCCTCCAACTGCCCCCCACGCCGCCCCTTACAGCCCAAGCACTCCTTATCTAGATATATTACCGCCCAAGGAACACAGGTGTCCAGAAAGTGCTGCCAGATGCAACGAGTCGCTGCTAACCTGGAATCTGGTACCTTGCACCTTCCGCCCCACAGTTGACGCTGGCTGCGTCACTGGCCTCGACCTTTCAATTGTCCTCTCGCATCCACTTCCTTCCAATTGACACCTTCAAGGGCAACCAGTCTCTCGATTGCTGTGCCATGTCCGAAATAAGGCTACGAATACGCGGACCCTCTGGGCTTTCCACTGCCTCTCTACCGGACGACGCAACCGTGCGGGACCTGCGAGCTCAGATCGTCGAGAAAACGGGGTTGGCCACATATGACGTTAAATATGGCTATCCGGTCAAGTCGCTATTGTTGGATGAATTCGAACAACACCAGAATCTCGCAGAGGTCGGAGTTAAGCTCAACGGGGAGGTACTTATCATTACCCCCAGAGAAGGAGCAACAGCAGTACCGCCAGCTGCCGGGAATGAGGACCCCGCGTCCAACGGCAGCCCCCCTTCCCCGAAACTCTCCCTATCGCGCAACCAAAAACTCTCCGACGATCCGCCGGAAGTTGCGTCTCCAGAGCATGGCGGGACTTTCGTTTTGCGAGTCATGCCCGATGACAACTCCTGTTTGTTCCGCGCAGTAAGCACTGCGCTCTTGGGAGGCGAGGACGCGATGACCGAGCTCCGATCCGTTGTAGCAGAAGCGATTCAGAATAACCCGAACGAATATCCGAAGGTTGTTTTGGAGAAGGAGCCGGACGAGTATTGTCGCTGGATTAAGAATGAGAATTCATGGGGTGGGGCGATCGAGTTGAGCATTCTGAGCAAACATTTTGATATTGAGATATGTTCCATCGACGTCCAGTCACTCGCCAAAGTTCGTTTCAATGAGGGTCAAAGTCGGCGATGCGTCTTGGTCTACTCAGGCATTCATTACGACACGATTGCATTAACACCAGAAGTAAATGCCCCACCGGAGTTCGATCAGAAAGTCTTCGATGCAGAAGATCTGCTGGTAGAGGAGAAGTCGGTGGCGCTATGCAAACTCCTGCAGGGTCAGCATTATTATACAGATACGGCCAGTTTTCGCATCAAATGCAATCGGTGTGGGGGTATATTCACTGGAGAACAGGGCGCTACGAAGCATGCGAACGAAACAGGGCATGATGACTTCCAGGAGGCCAGTTAGCCACGGCCATCTGGCTTGGTGGGCGGGATTCCCACACTGCTGAGCGCAGCGAGCATTATTTATAGATTTGGGGCACTCTATCTGTTCATTGTATATATTCACCCATGCTGGAATGGTAGTGTGTTATGGGTCAGGTCCCTTCCCATTCTTTCCACGACTCGCTTATAGGGTTCGAAGCCACGTCGGCATTAGGTATATTTCGTTCTACGATACTGTTACAAGAGATTCATACCATGTCCACTTCATCCTCATCCTCTTCCCCTTCGTCTCCCGCTTTCTCACCTTCGTCTTCCCTGCCGCTCTCACCGCTGTCCTCAGGTCCACCCCATTCAACATCGTCTTCAATAGGGTTCGTGAAGAATTCGTGCTGCAGAGCCTCTTTAGAACTGAGACGTTTAGATGGATCTAATTCCATCAATCCAGCCAGAAGACGGGTGGCTTGTGATTCGCTCTCCGTCAGATCCTCCACGCAACTGGACCATTTCACCAGTTTTTCCCAGCTATAACCCTTTTCCCCAATTGTTGGAATATTGGTCTCGAATATCTGACCATGAATCCCAGCGGCGTTTTTCATTCGTCTCGTACCAAAGATGCTCGCCATTTCTATTAATGCGTCAACGTCATCGGCCGAGTTGAAGAACGGGAATCGGCGGCCAAGTAACGTCAGGAGAATCACGCCCACCGACCACATATCAATTTTGGTTGTTTGGGACGTGCACTTGAAGAGGACTTCAGGGGCGCGGAAACCTCGCGTACCGGCACGATTGGCGCGCCGTGATGGGCGTGAGTCGCTTTTCGGATAGCCAACAGAGGGGCCGGATGTCGAGCAATGGTTATAGTGATAGCTTTGGGTGTATCGCATGCGGCGGATGTAGCTCGTGCTCGCACACAGGCATGTGCCGGTATATTCAGAACCCTCGCGCTACCGCCGGAGGAAAGTCAGATCATGCTGGAGTAGATGGGAAACGAGAGCTTGAGAAATGTTTTCAGACACACCTCTGCTAAACCAAAATCAACCAAAACACCCTCTCGCAATTCCGGGTTATAAAGGAAATTCCTAAACCAAATCGTCAGGGTTCAGAAACTACCAGCAACGTGAGAAGAGTTATTGGCGAGTCCTTACGTTGGCTTGATATCTCGATGGAGAATATCGTGCTTGTGAACTGAGTTTAATGCGGTAAACAATGACCGGAAGTAGTGGCGCATGTCGCTCACCATGAACGTGCGGTATTGAAGCCGGAAGTCTGTGTGAGGGAAGTATGGAAGAACCGCGACGACCTGATCTTGGTGACGAAACGCAGTTATCAACGGGCAGACAGATCGACATCCTCGAAGATCATGCAATAACTCAAGTTCATTCTGAATGCGCAACGGGCTGCTCGTGACGTATATCTTCTTCAGCGCAACATATCGCGTTTTCCCTCGACCATCCGGCACGGACTTGCCATTTTCTCCCTCCACTCGACGTCGTTTGGATGGAGGATTTGCCCAATCGTCATTATGGTTGTCCTGAAACACATCCCACTCGTTTCTATACTGATCGTATTTTAGATCTTCGGCTTTATAAACAGTGGAGAATGTGCCTGTCGACCAGTTTTCTGGGTTAGTCGCGCAAGCCTCAGCAGATTCATTCAGGCCATACCTTCACCGATCCTATTCAGCAATCGAAATTCAGTCGATATCCCTGGGAACGTGTCTTCAAGCCGTCTCATATCCTCCTTGACAACCTCGTCGACTTCTTCATCCTCTCCTTCGTTATCATGTCCTTCAACCGGCTCTTCCGCTCGGGGCCCACCATTTTTTGCCAACCCCGTTCGAAAAGCATATTTGTTTGATGGCACCATTGTTGGAGGACGTTGTACATGAGAGATAGCTGCAGCGGCTGCGTGGAGTGTCGACATGGCCCAAACATGTGGCGAACCAGGGAGGGGGAGAACAGGATCAATGTATTTGCGCGCTCGTGGGTTACTTCTCAGGGGAAGAGAGCGTAGATCCGGTGATATTGGGTCGTGGGGATGTGCAGCAGACAGTTATGTCTCGAGCCGCGTTTCCAAGGGCGTCGCTGTAGGACTCATCGCGGTAGCGACGTGAAAGCGAGTCTGGATAATTCTTCAGAGCAGCGTGCAAATTGGCCGGATCCAGCATAGTGTTGTTTATTGATCTCAAACAGCTTCTGGTGGCGAGAAAATGACGGGTGTTTTACGATACGGAACAATTTTCATTACAGTACTATCAAGCCGTATAAGCCAATCAAATCATGTTTGGCCGTCCGATGACGCTTCCAAGGGACGTTAATACAGCACTGGCAGTTTGCAAGGTATGTACTACTGACCTTCTCCCACGAGTACCAGTACTTTGTTTTCGTCCTCTGTAATAATATTTCCTTCCGCCCCCGCCAGCCCGAACTTGGTTGCTGGGAAAATACGACTGAAAGGGAAAGATACAAACAAAACCTCCAAGTCCTGCTGGAGCCGCCCGCACCAACAATGGCGTCGATTTTCCACTCCTCCAACCACACGATTCTCTCACCAAAACAGTGTAGATTCGAACAACTTCTTTCGACGAGGGTTCCCTGGCTGTCTCCATCATGGAGGACAGGATCCAGTTCGATATCAACGATTCCCTCAAGTACTACTTGAGCGACCCGACTTCGGTGCCAACCAGTGAAGCCGATCCTGAACTGCTGGACTTCGAATCGGAGCCAGAACAGCTCTCTAGCGCAGTCGTCGACAATGTCTTGAATCCCATCGTTGACGCAGTGGCCGAGAACCCCGAAGCCTTGGCCAGAGCATCCTTCTTCGACTCATTACAGTTTCTTCTAAAGTGCGCATTCGCCCCTAACCCTGAGCCCCGTGTTGGCGCGTTTGGTCCCAATTCTGAACTTTTGAACTTCTACAGATACTCCTCTTTCCTTCCGGCGAAATCCCTGAGCAAACTTCTCGATTTGGTAGTCTCCGGCTTATCAGTTGAGGCTGATATTATCCACGGAGACCTCGAATCCGACGAACAAGACAGTATCCAACACCATAAGGAACTCCTGGAGATGTATGGTTTCCTCCTCCAATGGGCTCTCTCCGCGGTTGAGTTGAAGGCGGCAGAGAAACCAGCGGAGTCTGCGCCGGCTCGTCGAGGAACTGGGAAATCGGGGAGGTCCCGAGCTCCCAAGGACGGCAACTGGGATGGAACAGCTCAAATTCAGGTATCGATGGAGACAATGTGCAAGGTCATGAAGCTCAAACTCAGCAAAATCTTCTTGACTACTTCAGACCGTGATACGTTCATCAACTTGTTTACCCGTTCAATCTATCTCATTCTAGAGAGCGAGCAGCGCGTCAAAAGCATGGCCATCCGAATGCACGCCTTCAAGGTCCTGTGTATTGCAGTAAAGCACCATGGCCACGGATTTGGTAGGGATTGAGTAGAAAATTCGTTGACTTCGAAACTGACTTTTTCTTAGGCGCTCAGACATCTATTGTGCAGAGCCTCACTTACTTCGAGCACCTGTCGGAGCCCATGGCAGAGTTCTTACATATTCTGGCGGATCAATACGATTACCCGCAACTTTCGGATGAAATATTGAAGTACGAGTTCCAATTGCCACACGTCCTATCTTGGAAATTTGCTTATCTCGAATCAGGGAGCTTGGAAACAAAGAATTCAACTCGAACGATACGCGCGGACCAAAATCCGTGTCCGCATTCATTATCAAACTCTCAGAACTGGCTCCGAGACTGATAATCAAGCAAATGACCCTCCTCGCAAAGCAGCTTGATAGCGAAGTGAGTTGCTCTCGCCGTTTACGCATTTAGCGAAGTGACAGACTAACCCTTCACAAGTCGTATACCCTGCGGTGTGCTGTGGTTGAAGTCTGTGGGAATCTCATCGCTGACCTCAGCAAACAAGAAGAACGAACAGATAACTGCAAAACACAGATAAACGCATTTTTTGATGTCCTGGAAGAGCGGTTCCTTGATGTCAATCCCTATTGCCGGTGCCGAGCTATCCAGGTCTACATGAGGATCTGTGATTTGGAACAGAAATTTCCCAAGCGCCGACAAGCAGCCGCAGAGCTAGCAGCAAGGAGCCTCGAGGACAAGAGCAGCAATGTGCGACGGAATGCCATCAAATTGCTGGCGAAATTGGTTTCAACGCACCCTTTCAGCGTTATGCATGGCGGGCAGCTCTCCTTGAAGGAATGGATGGAGCGCTTGGACGCCGTCGACGTGGAGCTCAATGCTTTGAGACCTCCAGAGACGCCAGGGTTCGATGCTGGTGATGTTACCCAAATAGACAGCGAACTTTTGGATGATGCAACACAGTTACCCGACGATTCGCCGTCCAAGGCACCGCGTATGACAGAAGAGGAGAAATCTATAGCGATGAAGAAGGCTGCCGAACAAGCAGCCACCTCGGAACTGCTTGCGCGACTCCAGCTGACCAGGAAATACTACAACGAAGCAATCCGCTTCATCGAGGTTCTGCATACAGCGTCTACCATTGTTGCTCAGCTTCTGTCGTCAAGAAATAAAAGCGAGGCGATTGAGGCAATGGACTTCTTCGTCATGCTAGATGCGTACAAAGTCGAAACTTCTCGGAGTGGAATTCGACGGATGTTGAGGCTCATTTGGACAAAGGGAAACAGTGACGAAGGGAAGGGGGTCCAGACACACTTGATCGACTGTTACAAGGGCCTCTTCTTCGATGCTCCAGACTCATTCAGCCCAAATGATGCGGCGAACTACATTGCTCGAAACATGATCAGCCTGACTTTTGGCTCTACCCCTGCAGAACTTACATGCCTTGAACAGCTACTCAGCACGATGATGAAGGCTGGGCATATATCCGACGCGGTAATTGCTAAGCTTTGGCAAGTCTACGGAGTGCAGAAGAAAGAGATTTCAAGAACGCAACGACGCGGTGCCATTATTGTTCTCGGTATGATTGCTCTCGCCGATCCCGAAGTTGTGATAAAAGAGATTGAGGTCATGCTCCGTATCGGTCTTGGAAACCACGGGAGATCCGACCTTATCCTTGCGAAGTACACATGCATTGCACTCAGACGCATGGTTCCCGGTCGACAGGCTAAATCGAAAGAGTCGAGCATTTCCAAGCTTCCAAATGATCATCCCGTCCTCATGAAGCTCGCTGCAATGATTGAAACGGTCTCGGATAGTAAAGAATGGTATGGGGTATCTGAGCAAGCTATTGGCGCCATCTACGCTCTGTCAAAGCACCCAGATGTTCTTTGCTCCGACATTGTCAAGCGAAAGACCAGATCTGTCTTCCAGCCGCAGCTTCAGCGCCCATCCTCAAGCGGCTCTGGAAATGAAGAGGAACAACGACCCAACACAGCTTCGACGGAGAAATCGACTGCAGGGCAGAAAACCTCTTCAGCCGCGCTATCTCAGCTTCTCTTTGTTGTTGGCCACATTGCGATCAAACAGATCGTTCATTTGGAGTTGTGCGAGCTTGACTTCAAGCGTCGAAAGGCGGAGCAGGAGAAGAACAAGCCCGCCTCCTCAGCCCAGAACAACGACGAAGGAGGTGAGAATGATGAGTTGGACCTTATCGGTGGTACGACCGAGGACGACTTCACGGAAGCAATGGCACATATCCGTGAACGAGAGCTGTTATACGGCGAAAATTCGCTCTTGTCCAATTTCGGACCGTTGGTTACGGAGATATGTGCAAACAACAACACGTACTCCGATCGAAATCTCCAGGCTGCCGCAACTATATGCATGGCTAAGTTGATGTGTGTCTCGGCTGAATATTGCGAGAAGAACCTCCCTCTGTTGATTACTATCATGGAGCGTTCGGAAGACCCGATTGTTCGAAGCAATGCAGTCATTGCTCTTGGTGACATGGCGGTGTGCTTCAATCATCTCATTGACGAGAACACAGATTTCCTCTATCGTCGGCTCAATGATGACGATGCATCCGTCAAACGCACTTGTCTCATGACTCTAACCTTCCTCATCCTGGCTGGTCAGGTGAAGGTTAAAGGTCAGCTCGGGGAGATGGCGAAGTGCTTGGAGGATGACGACAAGAGGATAGCCGATTTAGCCCGCATGTTCTTTACGGAACTTGCAGGGAAGGACAACGCCGTTTACAACCACTTTGTTGATATGTTCAGTCTCCTAAGCGCAGAACGTAATGTGGAAGAAGGCCCACTAAGGCGCATTGTCAAGTTCCTAATTGGCTTCATTGAGAAGGTAAGTTACAAATTCATTCGGGCAACATGTAACCACTTATGTATCTTTTGGTGTTATCTCTATCCTAACATGCTTTGTGCTACAGGAGAAACATGCCCGCCAATTAGCTGAGAAACTCGCGGCTCGATTACCAAGATGTGAGACCGAGCGGCAGTGGAACGATGTCACCTATGCCCTGTCTCTGCTTCCTCACAAGAACGAGGAGATCACAAAGATCGTCGCCGGAGGGTTCAACAAGATAGTCACAACCGCGGCATAGGCATGCCTCCCAGTCAGTCTACGAATTGTAAACGACGCTATATGCCTCCTCTCCTTCTTTCCCCAGTTTCCATTTGTACATTGCTGGCCATGGCCATGGACGGCGCAGTGTTAGGTTTGGGTTTCCTGTTTGGGTGCAAAATTGGGTATATGATTTGATGAATAGTATAATTTTATGAGTTTCATTCTTCTATCCAACTCTTCCAGTCTGTACATTGCGAGCAGTGCCCGACAGGTCTCATAGGAATCATCTTCCCCGATAATCTCTTCGTGACCAACTCTATATAACATATATGGCAAACAGGAACCAACTTGGGTGAAGCGCGTTTGAGGTTAAAAGAGGGGCCGGGCCACAAAATTGGCGGGTGAGAAGAAAGAAGAAATCTAGATATATTAAAAAGAGTCGGAGGCCGATAGGAAGGCTCAGGCGGGCGTCTACCACGCAGGGCGTCGCAAGGGAGAACGTAGGAAAAGACATTTAAATCGTCCCAATGGCAAATACAATCCAAGTCCAGAGGGGGAAACAATCCGTAATCTATCAAACGCAGCACTTGCATTGTACGCCAAAATCAGGCCCGTGCAGGAAGGGGTATACGTATGTTCAGAATCCACACTAGGCTCCCTTGATCTCACTCTCCTTCAATGTGTACTTCCCATCACGAAGGCCCTCAAGCACCTTCACACCCTCTTCGCTCAGTGTGGGTTTTCCCAAAGGCGTAACAGCATCCGTGAAGAAGCGAGGCTTCCACATTTGGTTATTTGCTTGTCGTTCCGCAGCCTTCTCCCGCTGCCGCTCTTCGATTTCTTGCTTCAGTTTGGTTGCCTGACTGAATTTCCTCTCCAATATCGCCTCCGTCACACCAGACCAGAATTTCCGTGACTCGTTGGATAGCTGGGCCTCTTCCGGGGGCAGGCGCTTCACAACAGGGAAAAGCGGGGCAATGTCAATCAAAAGTTGTGGCTCAGTCGTGCCAGCCAGAGTATAGTACAGCTGAGCGTGCCATGATCCTGAAATTCTAGCGAGGACATCGGCCTCGGGAACGTCTTTTATCCGAGTGATCGTATCCTTGCCCGGATTGTAGCGAAATATCACACCTTCGATCCTGTTTTGAGCCCGACTGATCCAGCCCTCCTCCAAGTACTGCAGAATCACCTTGATGCCCGTCTTAGAGCAAACGATATAGCATGAATCCGCCACAGTAATGGATAACGCTCCCCTCAAAAGGCCTCCAAGATGAGCAGCAGGATGTGTTAACTGGTATTCTTCATCGTCCCTTTCGCTTATGTTGAGGAATATCCCCAGGTTGTGTTGACCAGGAGCAACACGTATGCTTGTTCCCGTGAATTTGGCACTGATCTGATCAAAACCACGAGCGGATACTCCTGTCTCCGGGCAATCGATGTAGAAAGCAGACACTGGTGGATGATGAGATGTTTGTTCAGTTAAGAAGCAAACCGTAGCCGACTTTCCGGCGTCCTCCTTCACCGACACCGATGAAACACCATTGGCCGCTTGTCCGTTGGCCAATAGTGGTGGCTTGGGTAGAGTGTAATCGACCTCCCAACTGCACTGGGTTTCGAGGGCGGTCAGCCTTCTAGAATAAAGATACATAAGGAGAGCTCAAAGCTCACCCTGAAAAATTCACCAAGTGTGGAATTATAGGGCTTACATGGCCTGCCCTTTATATATTTCTAGACGGACATTAGTCGGGGCGTCCCAGACACAATATGTGGAAGAAAATACCAAATCCTTTGTAAACCAAAACCTCAAGACTTCCAGCATGCGTCCCAGTGGATCTTCCGATTTACCAATGCTGTAATATTCCCAGTCAGAAAACGATAGCTCGTACTGGATGAACAGGCAGCGTTGCTGACCTTGCAAAGGTCTCGGGTCTATCCAGATAATTCCAGTACTCTAGCAGAGAGTCAAGTCAGACAATATTCCAAGTGAATGACTTTGTACCGAGGAGCTAAATTACCCACCTAGGTTAGGAGTCGGCTCGAGAAGTTGCGCGGGCAGCGAGAATCTCACTGATGCTATATCGCTCACTCCGACAAATCTAACAAGGTAGGGCGAGTTAGCACAGGAACAGCCAAATCATAGAGTGTCCGAAAACAAACATGAGAGCACGTACTTGCGGAGAATGGACACAAAGGTCTTCAATTTCGAAGATTCGTCGGCGGAGTTTTCAGTGAAATCAGGCGTTGATGAGGACGACATGGCGAATCTGAGAACCCTGATGCTGTTCACAACAAAAGAAGCCAATGATCTAGCGGTAGACCTGCTCTTGCGAGAAAGTCAAACGGGCGCGAAAAGACAGATGTGCAGATTCGACAGGTCCAACAGGCAGGCATAAAGTTATATAGAGCAGAGGATGGCGAGAAGTAGGTTGCGCAGCGGTGGAGCGTTAAGCAGGGGGTTAGGTAGGATGACAGCCAGGGAGGGAACAAAAATAACTAGCCCTCATAGAGACAACGCACACGAAAGAGGAGAAAGAAGGAGGCCTGCCAACGTTTGGAGATGTTGTAACAAAGCGGTCGGTTTGGGAGCAGGCGGTGACGTCTTTCGGTCAATCCTCCGATTTCTTTCTTGAGCGCCACCGACACTTACCACAGTCGTGCCGGATGGCCATCTTCTCGAGAGATCAGGAATTCAAGGAGGGGCAGACCGGAGGAAAAGAGGGGCTGCGAGGACAAGGCGCTCTGAAGCTCTTGACAGCGGCGCTGTTCTTACCACTCTCAGTATCTCTCCTGAAGTCCATGTGAAGAGCGCAAAAGCCCTCGTCCAATCGGCGTACCACGAGGGCATCCTTACCCCCTTCCCTGGCCAGCAGGTGTCTACAGTGCCTAAGTTACAGGACGAGAGAACAACGCGTCCATTTCGGATCGCCATGCTGGTCACCTCCAAACAATACCTACTTTTGGCCACTTCTCACCGCGTCCCCTCGGCCTTTGGGATCAAGCCCTCGATGATCTGCTTGCGCGCCAAGAAGCGAAGCCAAGTTCTTATCGCTGGCCCATAATCGTACCTCCTCCCTGCAGCATAGTCATCATCCGCCTGCTGAGACTGTTGTTCCTCTCGAACCGTTGCTCGAAGCTCTATTTGCGCTCTGCTCTGCTCTTCCCGGTGTTGCGCCAATTCGTCCATGGTGCACCGTAGATACCCCTGCTCTCTCTCCGGGGACATACTTATCTGGCGAAGATCATTCTCGGTCACCCCGTAGGATTTATCAGGGCCCAGAAGTGTGTTCTCAGGAAGAGGTTCAATGGCCCGCGGGCCGACGTTGGCCACGTCCCCCTCGTCCCGCCCGTGAGAAGCTATAGCCCTTTCAATAGCTTCCAGTTGTTTGATGTTCAAAGCCAACTTTTCGACAAGGTCTGGTAACGGATCTCGAGCAAGGCTCAGTATTGAGAATTCGATCTGATCTTCTTCGTACTCCTCCATATTGGCGCGTATGTTTGGCTTCACCAAATCCAACCAATCACTATCTGGCCCAAAAGCGCCTATCCCAAATCAGTAACTTTATCTTCATGGCCGCGAATGGTTATACCACGCACCGAGGGCTTGAGGCTGGCGTTCCAAACCATCAAACTTCCAGACTTTCCCCAAGGCAGGCACAAAGGCGATAAAGTGGAATCCCGCGTCCGCCTCACCTTCATCGCGGCCCCTTTTTTTGGACCGATTGCGCTTGGAGGTCGCCTCATGTTTAAGATGGAGATCTGAGTTGAGTATATCCATTTGCCTGCGGTTGACGTAAGAGGAAGCCATAGAAATAGGAAATAAGAGAGCTTCCGACATACCTTGCGAACGAATTATGTATCCTTTTAACGAACTCGAAGTTGCTGATTGCATCTCCCCTCAGGGCAGGCGTGAACGGCATGGTAAAATCTTTAAAGCTGCGTAGATTCTCTCCGAGATCAATCCCTTCAATATTATTGACTATGTTCAGAAGAGCGACGCTCGCACAGGCATTGCCCGCCGTCTGACGGAAAAGACAGGTTCAGTCAGTGATTAGACACGCTTAGATTGAAGCTCAAACAAACGAACCTGGTTCGCAAACCAAAGTCCGTCGGGGCAACTCGCTTCTTGCTTATCTGGGTCGTCTTCTCTCCAGCGGAACAGAAATATCAAGCCGTAGACAGGCTTACTGCATGAGGGAAATGTGTTCAGTAAATAAGCAAGCATTGGAAGAGTTCAAGGGTTCTTACTTTAAGCAAGCCAGGAACTCATCGTCCAATGAAACGACCTCTTGGACCTTCACGCCTGTGACCCCAAATTCGCGGAGCATTACATTGAACAGAGCCTTTGAGAAGTGAGTACAGATCCAGCATTACACAACGCCTGCGGCTGGGATGGAATGCTGTTAGATGGGACGAACATACTGGTTCTGATTCAAGCTCGCAAAAGCCATTCCAAGAACTCTTCTCATTCCCAGAATCTGGCCGGCAGGAGCCATCGCTATCTACATTGTCCGTCGTGTCATTCAGTCGTCTTCGTTTAACACGTTCACTCATAGTCTCCGCCCCGAGCCGAGAGGTGGGATGCAAAAGGACCAAATAGTTTGGAAAGGATTGGCACAATGTAATCAAGGCCACGCGGGGCCGTTGGGGCCAGGGGAGAGAAGGAAGTCCTGTATCGGGGGAGCTTCCTCCAAGCTCCCAGATGGATGCACTAATCCGGACCTTCGCACGGTCTATCTGTCGGCAATATTGTCGGTAGACCTATCCCCGATAGATTAGGCAGCTAGACATAAGATTAAGAAGCGAAAACATTCCAGCTACTGCCTCGTCTGTTCAGAGAAGGAGTCATTCAATTTATTGTCTTGCGGACGATGTTTGAGAGCTCTCCCAGGCTAGTCCCGATTCGGAATGCGCGCGTCAAAGAAAAATATCAGCAAGCAAAGAGAGCTCACTCCGAGCTTCTCCAGCTGCAACTCCTACCAACAACTAACTCTGAATTCGAATCCCCACGCGAATTACCCTACCGGTCAGCTGAACCACGGCGGACCAGCTCCTCGCCTGTGACGCCGCTTGAAGAGCTCCCCCGAGCCGGAGTTTACAAACGCTACCTCATCCTCCGTGCGAACACGGCGACCACAGCATGCCATGAGCGACACTCCCCGGCTTCGCTCCGCGTTTCCCCAGACGCCCCAGACAGCGCGGAAATCGGGAGACTATAAAACCTCCCCTTTGCGATCTCGACCACGAGATGTTGCCGCCTCAAAGACTCTTTCGACACCGCCGTCCACCGACCAGGATGCGGGCTCGCCGCTCATCCCACCCCGAATAGTCGACCCTCCAACACAAAGGTTGTATGTAGCGGCCATCTACGTCGCCCTGAATGCCTGGCGGGGATACGAGTCTTGGACAGCTTCCGACGATTTGGATTCTACCTGGTTGTTCCTCAAATGGGCCTCCATAGACGGTGTTTGCCTTTTTGGCCTCCAAGCGCTGCGCATTCCCTGGCTGGAATGGGCCTTTCCTACAACACTTGCACTGTTCCTAGTGCACGTCGCGTTCAACATCTTCCTGATGTTCCGCATTCCAGTACGTGCTTTTGTCCAAATCTTAGTACTGCCCTGTTCGAACTAACCTCGATCAGATTCCTATCGGCCTATGGTTTTCAGGTCTCGTTAAAATAGCGTATGATCGAGAACTTTCAATATCAGGACAAAGCATCAAGCCAGGCGATATAATCAATAATGCGTCTCTCATTCTTGGAAAGCAAATTGTTAATATCCTACCCGAAGGGTAAGACCATCGGCCAGAGTTACTTCAGTCTATTCTCCAGAAGCTAATTCGTGAATCTAGGTCTGCCGTCCTAAACCCTGAGTTGACACCACTATGTCTAGACTCTCAGAAAACTTCCGTCGACCTGCCGATTCGAGTGAATCAAACCGATCCCATCCTGATAGAGCTGGTACGCCTCGACTTTAACAATGGCGACAGTGAACTTATCTCGATCGCTGCCAAGCAACTCAAACAGTTGAAGCGGCAAGCAGACAAGAGACATTCTCAACACGCTGACCTCCACCGTGACCTCCTCCTTCCGATCCGGAAAAATGGTATATATCGTCTCCAGCGCGTTGTGGATGAGTCCAAGCTTGAGGTTCGCGTGCGATCCTCCGATGCTCTCGTGGTCTCCTGTCCTCGCGCGTTAATCAAGCATTCACACACCCATAAATGCCGAGGAGAGCTATCAAACTTTATGTTAGCAGTCGAAGGCACGCCGCCGCTAAAAATCAAATACAGCAGGCAGGTGAACCATCATGACCGCGGCTTCTCGTTCCAAAACATTCAGCCGGACCATCTTCGCACCCCACTTTTGGGCCAGAGGTCCCTCGGCCGGTTGTTCGATGCTCAAGACCCTAATATTGCATGGGCTCAGAGCCAAATCATCGAAATTCCCCTCAATGAATCTCTGAACACTGGAGGCAACTGGCTCTACATGATCGAGGAGGTGCATGATGGCTCCGGAAACGTCGCAAATTACTCGACGCTCCTGGAAGAAGGTGATCGACACTGGGCCAAGTCCTTACCTCAATGGCATCAATTCTCTGTTCACGAGATTCCTAGGATATCCCTATCTGGATGCAACGACCAGCAGTTCCTCGAAGTCGCACGTGGCGAAAACCTCCCACTCCCCACCAAGTTCCATAACTCAGACCAGGGGTATAGGGAAGACGGGCCGTTCTCCCTTATCTATTCTTTTGGAACTGAAAGCCAATCGAATGTGGACGATCCATCACGGACAATTCGTCAGCTCTCCCTCAAAAGTGTTGACCAAAAGCCCTCGGTGAAAGAACCAGGATGGTATAGTCTTCGGCACGTCTCTAGCCAGTTCTGCTCAGGAGAAATCCTAGAACCCTCATCGTGCTACTTGCGAAACCCTCCAGAACCCGAGTTGTCCGTCCGTTCAGAAAAGATTTACGATAAGTGTGCTAACAGCCCAGTTGGACTGCTTGTCGACCTAGATCTCACCGGCTCGCCGCCGTTCCGGCTGCGATACGCTATTGAGCATGCGAAGGGCGTGGAGACCAAGTACCAGATTATTGAAGGATTCCGCTCGCAGTTAGACTTCACCCCCTTGGAGGCCGGTCACTATCGGTATCGCTTTTTGGACATTTCTGACAGCGTTTACGCACCTCGACCACTTGATGATAAAATCACTGTTCTAGAACAGGACGTGAAACCACCTGCCTCAGCGCATTTCGTCGAAGCCAATGAAGTGCGCAAAGCTTGTTTTGGTGAACCCATATCCGTTGATGTTGCTTTCCTGGGAGAGTCACCCTGGACCTTGCAGTACGAACTTGTTCACAACGGCAAGAAGACAAGACACGTTCTTGAGTCGGAGGCCGCAACATCAACCATTCTGACAGAGAGGCTTGTCAGCGGCGGCGAGTACAATCTCGTGCTGACAAGTGTGAAGGATCGCTCCAAATGCAAACGAGCTCTCAATGAAATCCTCAAGATCGACGCCCGGTCCAAACCGCCCCATGTTTCCTTTGGCCACATCGAGAAGAATAGAGCGTACTCGGCGCTACAGGGCTCTAAAATCGAAATTCCACTTAGACTGAGTGGTGAACGCCCGTGGACCGTACGGTATAAGAACTTAGATGACGATGCTTCCATAGCCACGAAGACTTTCTGGCAAGAGAACAGCTTCTTAACCGTGAGCCAAGAAGGGCGGTACGAGCTCATTGGAGTTACGGATGGTTCATGTCCCGGATCCGTTGACGAGTCTGCGAGAGTATTTGAAATATCCTGGATACCCCGGCCTCAGATCACCGCCGTGGACGATACCCCCGTGGCGCCCGACGGCAATATTGTGAAGCATGAAGTTTGCCAACGGCAGGGTGATAGTCTTGAACTTCGGCTAACAGGAAATCCACCCTATACAATCCAGTGTGAACAACAGAGGAGAGTATCTCGTGGTTCTTCTTCCATACGAGTACGAAGTCTCAAAACCGCTCTCAATACCCTTTCTATGGAACTGGAGACGTCCGAACCGGGGGATTACACCTATCGCTTCAAGGAAGTCGGTGACAACCTCTACAACAATGATCCGAGGAGCGGTCAAGTCGTGGTGACCCAGAGGGTCAATCCGCTCCCATCCGCTCGGTTTGATGCGCCAGGTCGTATCTATGGATTCTGCAAAGAGGATAACAGCGGCGAAGAGCTTATTCCTCTGACATTGGAAGGGGTGCCACCCTTCTCTCTCGAAATTTCAATCAAGCACTTCGCGAAGGCAAAGCCTGAAGTCGTGACCATTCCGAACATCAAATCGAATCGACACAACCTTCCAATCCCTAGACGCCATCTCGACCTTGGCCAGCATGTTGTGAGCATCCATAAAATACGGGACTCACGAGGATGCGAGCAAGCCTACCACACAGACCTTTCCTCTGTCAGAGTGGCCGTCTCGGACGTCCCTACAATCATTCCTCTCGAATCGAAATCCGACTACTGCGTTGGCGAGCGTCTTTCATTCTCTCTTTCTGGCCATGCTCCGTTCGAAGTTTTCTATACTTTCGATGGTGTCGCCAGAAAGGCCAGCTCGGCATCCAACCATCTCCGTCGCATTGCGGAAAGACCCGGCATTTTCAGTATCACTGCTGTCAGCGATAGCGCAAGCGGGAAATGCAAAGCCCACAAAGATATTACAAAGACAATCCACCAGATGCCAAGTGTCAGAATCAGCAACGGTCAAATCTCCATCGTGGATATACATGAGGGTGGTGAGGCAGAGCTTGAGTTTACATTCTGGGGAACACCACCGTTCGAATTCACGTACGCAATGCCCCCTCCTATGATTCACAAAGCTAACCCAGCCTTTTAGTTACATTCGAAGCACAAACGCTCGGAAAGGAAAGAAGCCTGAGATACTTGACATCAAGCATGATATCTCTTACGAACATCAGAAAATTATCAAGACATCTGACGAGGGTACTTATGAAGTTGTGGCAATCAAAGACCAATACTGCTCATTTTCGGCTCAGCCGTCGTTGGAGAGAAATGAGAAGCTATTAACAGTCTAAAACCTACGTTGCCTGGAGGGCAAATGTGAAGCTTTAAGTTTGATTACCCGTTTCTTTTCTTTTCACCCTTTATCTCCAATACCATGTTTCTCTGAGTTGGATTCCAGTATATAGCATTGCAACGGCGCTTTAAGGTATCATTTCATATGACGGACAATGCACAACTACAATTATTATATATCTCGATATTCTCACCCATTTTGGACATCGATGCGGCTAATCACACCCAAGCCCAATCGAGAGATCTCGTTCAACATGGCCACGCGGTTGATCGAAACAGTTGCTTCCCCGGGCTGAGTCGAGAATGTCAGGGCCAAGCTCCAACTCTTTGGTTTCAGAGTTTGCGGATTCCAAAGGCCGCCAATGACATCGGACTGCTCTTTGCCATGGAAAAAGAGGATGTTAGGACTGAAGCAAGCTTGCAGATCGCGGACGAAGTCCTTGACAATTGTGTGTTTTCCAGCCCGGGTTGGGTCACTCAGTGTACTCAGATTCTTGAACTTAGCTACCGAGTTTGAACGATCCTGCAGCAACTTCCGATCCAGATGGATGACGAAGTCGTAAGGCTCAAGAGCGGGCCGGAAGAGTGGCGGTATATCGAGTTTGAGACCCTGTTCGCGTACAAGCTTCATCACAGCCTTTGCCAGGGTGCAAATTCGCGCCGCAACTACCTTTGGTGGCATTCCGTACTGTGTCCATGTCACGCCGTCCGGGTCGATATCCGAACCAACGAACATCGAGACGCTATTCATCGCTGGGTCGATGCTTCGCCAGGCAGCAAAGCGCGTTCGAATCCGTTCCACTGCGCTCTGGTCCAGCTCTCCGCCCAGATCGACGATCATTGGCTCTTGTTGCCAGTTCCATCGCGAAAGGAAGTGCAACGTGCGTAAGAACCCAGCCATTACACTGGAGGGCGGCTCCCAAGGGTATGGTTGAGTAAATGTTCGCAGCACCACCAGCTCGATTAATTCCTCATTCACGTAGGCGTCGAAGAGGTGACAACTAAACCAGTGCTTGAGGAGGCGAACCGTCGGGGAGAGAAACGGGAAACGTGTACACAGGGTCCGCATGGCCTGCGAAAGTCGAGGGGAGTGTATAAACGATCGTTTGTACACAGCAAGTGCAGACGCTATCTCCTGCTTTGTTTGGGGGCTGGCGCCCTGCTCTTTGACTCGACGCTCTAGCAGTGTCTGCTCCCGATTCTGATGAATTCTCAGGCGATACACAATCCCAGAGACATGGGTAACATCTAGGAATGCGTTGTTGAGTATTTTGCTTTGCTCGTTCTCTAATCCAACTTGGCACGAAGAAAAGTCACCGTTCTGGGTCAAAGCATCTCCAATCTTAACAAGAAAAGCCACTTTAGTCATTTGAATGGCCACAAGATCGTCTGGCCATCGCGCAGAACTCTCAAATTGGAGGGCGACGTCGGCAGGTGCCGGAAAAGCGCCAGAGATTCTGTCGACATGGAGCCCCGTGTATCGAAGTAACGGGCTAGTCGGCGTGAGGTGCCTAACAGTCAGAGGGACACCTTCCATGGCTTGAATCGACTTTTCCAACGCATTAAAGCCGTCGGTGACCATCTGAAATGCAGAGCTAGAATACGACAGGACACCGTCGCCGTTGTTCCGAAGTTGAGCATCGAATTCATCACCAATATAACCAATGTCTGCCTCACCATAGGCAAAGTGGCGCCCCAAGATATAGACAAGTATCTGATGCACGATCGACGAGGATGGGTCTTCGGACCATACCAGACTCTCACGAATACTGCCGTCCTTGAAACGCCGAAGCTCGGCCCTCTCACCCCAGAACGACCGAAAAGCTGCGGCAGCCTCCTTTTGTTCTGCAGACGGACCATGGTCAACGATGCGTGTAGCATTGTCAGAATCCAACAGTAACCCAACGGACAGGTTGCGAGGCCCCTGTTTTCGGTGGGGTTTCGATTCCACAGACGAAGGGCCCCCAGAGGGACTGGAGATATATATGAGATTTACTCTATCCCCAAGGGCTTTCTGGAGCACCCCATAGATTGCATGGTTCCTTTGAATAACTGCATTGGCATCGCCATGCTCCGCCACCGGAAGTGTGACAAGTCGGTCAAATCTAAGCAGAGGTTCATCTATCTTGAAGATGAAAATCCGCTCAAAATTGTCTTCTCTAGACTCGTTCAACATTCTGAGCGTCGTACCTGCTTCCTGGCGAAGGAAGGAGTACGACCACGGAGTCATCTTGTACAGCACATTCAGGCCTCTCTTACCGTCATAGACGACAGGACTGGCACTTGGGAATGAAACTTCGCGGGCAGATAACAGCAACGGCTCAGTCAAATCCTTCGCGGCGAGAAACTGGATCGTAGCTTTGAACAGTTGATAGCTACTATATGATTTGAGGAGCAGTGGCTTCCCAGCGGAACCCCCGCCTTCCAGTAAAAGGGACATAAGTACCGTCCATTCGAACCCCCCGAAGCCACCTTTGTGAACCGATGACCCAAAACCCCGCTGTCGAAGCCATATCCGGCCAAGAAGGCATGCATCCCTAAATGATTCAGAGGCTCGAGCAGCCGATGACAGAAGCTTGTGATAAAGCGCAACGGTGGCTTCGGAGCGGAGGCTTGAATTGTAGAAAGTATGTTCCTGATCATCATTACCCCCGCTGCATCCATTTCGTATATTTACTTTCATCGGCAGGGTTCGCGAGATAGGAAATAATGTATCGTCAACTGCGGTGAGGATGCGAACTCGGTATCTCGGGTATCCATGGTCGAGTTTTGCAGCAGCGGCTGGCTGTACAGAGATAATGGGACGGAGTTCATCACCATCCTGAAGTTCGTACTTCACGTCTAGTGTTGCACTTTTCTTGTCTTTGATCCCAGCAGCAATGCATGCAACAAAGTATGCTCGTTTATGAAAATATCGGTAGTTAACATAGTCTTTTTCTTGGAAAATTGAACCTGGCATTGTCACTGCCATGTCAACGACAAATGGACCCGCCAGTTTTGAGCCGGTTCGAAGTGCAAAACTCCCAACCACATTGACGTTTGTGGGGCGCGCATAGACGACCGAGTACTTTGTATCCTTGCTGGGACGCGGTTCTGGGTACGGGACTGTCACTCCATGCAAATTGCGCATCTCCTTCTCCGCTTCCACGGCGTGCTTCGCAGGTTTCTCGGGAAGGCGCTCGATTAGGTCCTTCAGCTCATGGAGAGTATCCCCGAGTGCTGCGAGATGTTTGTCGTAATTTGGCCTTGACTCCGCAATTAATTCATCCATTTGTAGCTTGAACAGGCTAGACTTGTATAATCCACTAGCGAGAGCCATCTCAGCAGAATGCCCAGGCTGCCTAGCTGTATTTCTGATCTTCGATATATTCATTCTCGCTGGCCGACTAGCGTTGAGACTCGATTCTGGGGTGGTTGGCTGTTCCAGGCCGGGAACCCCGTCCGAAGAACAACTCAATTTTCTTCTCTTCGCCGTATGATTGGACATTGCAAATGGATAGCCCGTAGCTTCTGGACAGAAGAAGCTCAACAGGTACGTACATTCCGAAGTGCCTGGAGAGTTTTTTTTTTGGCGACCAGCCGGCGATAACATCACGTGATTCTCTTATCAGCCAAACTTGACGTGGACCAGACAAGAGACCAAGGAGAGCAAGCGGCCAAGGAGTCTTAAGTTTTCATTATTTCATACAACCATGTTTCATATTATTTGTACACATTATCCTTCGTAGCAAACACTCACGTGTATTCAAGCAGAAGGGGTTTCCTGCATGCTAAAATAGCACCGTTTCGCCTTTGAGGCATATTGGGGTACAACGTATGACTCCTCCTACAAGCAATCCAAATAATGATTGGTTGAACTCCCTCCGGCTCATCGCCGAAATCGCAACCAGCTTTCTTGAAATATCTCCTGTTGAGTTGCACTACATTTCTCCCTCATAACATCCAAGTCTTTCCTCCGCCACATTCCGTCTGACATATTTGCCATCGCTGTTTTAAAAATCATGCTTCAGGAAGCTGGCGGCCCAGTACCGCCCAACACCGACCACGTATGTTTTGACCCCACGTACCCCGCGTACATCTGCTCCCCAAGCAGCCACACTTGCTTGCATTGGATCCATTAGCACCTAGAATGGGCTCAATTCAGTCCGCTTATATTATACAGGCTGTCAGTGTATCGCTTCCGACATGGAAGGAGAATGTGGCATACGAAGAAGGAGAGCTGTGGCTGGTAAATAAGATGCAGTGCGGGTATCCTCGATTCTTCGTACATCCCGTTATTCAAGAACTTGCCAGAGAAATTGTCTCTCGATACGGAAGCTCAGATCTCGACTCTGCGACTCTCTTTCCTTCTCTGAACACCGCACGGATGTGTCAGTCGTTCCTCTTGTCAAAATTGCCGACGGAGGATTCATCCAAAATCCGCGTTCTGGAATTTATTCCTACTCAGCAACTGGAAACCGAACTACCAGCCGTTAAATCACTTCTTTCGTGTGTGCTATACCCCAAGGAATACGCCCCGGTAGCGAAGCAGGTGTGGCAACATTCCGGCGATGGTGTATCGAGCCGCCGTGGTGAATTCTGCCTCACTGCCTTGAAGGACGGCCTCCTCATGGAGAAGAAGTCAGCTTCAACAAGTGCGCCGTGCCAGAGGTTTTCCAAGGGCCCTCGTAGATATCAAGGGCGAGGCTCGGTAAACGGAATCGGAAAGGGCGGAGCCAACAGCGCAACCCCAGTTGCAGAGCCCCAAGACGGGCGAGAATCTGTTCAATTCATTGAAGAACGTTTCGGGCGAAATTTGAGTATCTCCCTTGCTAACCAAGCAAAAGTTGCCGTGCGCAGGCGGATAGCGGGGGTCTTAACCGAAGATGTGGAGCTAAGTGAGGCTCTAGAAAAGGTACCAGAGGGAGGAAGGATAGCAGGACTCACGGAGTCCGATGTCTCGCTTTTCCCGACTGGCATGAGCGCAATTTTCAATTCTCATCGGGTTTTACTAAACGCTAGAGGTTCGATGAAAAGCATCTGCTTTGGATTTCCTTATATCGATACTCTAAAGATCCTCGAGAAATGGGGCCCCGGCTGCTTGTTCTACGGGCGAGGGTCCTCCGAAGATTTGGATGATCTCGAATCACGGCTCTCTGGTGGAGAGAGGTTTCTAGCTCTATTCACTGAGTTCCCGGGCAATCCACTCCTCAAATCTCCCGATCTGAAGAGGATCCGGTTTCTCGCCGACAAATACGACTTTGCCCTGGTTGTTGATGAAACAGTTGGGAACTTTCTCAATATTAACGTCCTTTCTCATGCGGATATTGTGGTCAGCAGCCTGACAAAAATATTTAGCGGAGACAGCAATGTTATGGGAGGAAGCGCTGTACTAAACCCACATGGACGGTACTATCAGTTACTGAAAGAGACATTCAGCCGAGAGTACGAAGATAATCTCTGGGCGGAAGACGCCATCTTCCTTGAGAGAAATAGTCGTGATTTCGTTTCTCGAATTGAAAAGATCAACCGTACCGCCGAAAATATAACAGCAATGCTGAAAGAATCTCCACTTAGTAAGTGTCTCGTCCAGAAGATCTCACCAGGGCCGCATACTGACGCTTTCAGTTAAAAATGTGTACTATCCTAAATACAACCCTTCCCTCCCTCTCTACGAGGCATTTCGCACTCCAAATGGCGGCTATGGTGGACTGTTTTCGGTTACTTTCCATTCTACAGCGGCAGCGGTCGCTTTCTTCGATAATTTAGAAGTACTTAAGGGTCCAAGCCTGGGAACCAATTTCACGTTAAGGTAAGTTGATCTATCAAGGTCTCCTTGATGTTTGTGAAGATTTCGTTAACTGGCTGACCGTACCAGTTGCCCTTATACATTACTTGCTCATTATGGTGAGCTCGATTGGGTACGTCCCCGAGCCATTTCCAGATTGCCACAGTTATCGCATCATTCCCATGTCCGCTGACCCTTTCTCAGGCAGGTTCGTTTGGTGTAGAGTTTGACTTAGTAAGGATAAGCGTCGGTTTGGAAGACGCACCTTTTCTTCGGGCTCTGGTGCAACAGGCACTAGACGCAGTTGCTGGAATCCACAAATCTTAGAAGACGGCGCTCGAATCTACGGATGGAGGATTCCGGTCCGGTCTGGAGAACCTGCATTAAGCATAATATCCTGGTTCTACATGTACGTTGCGAGCCACCAACCATATCGGTCGTAAAGGCACCCAGGTGTATGATTGACTAAGATAATACTATACAAAGCAAATTAAAACGAAGATGTAAAGCGAGAATATCCCAGCGAATATTAAATTACGGGGGTACAACGGATCATATAGACGAATACGAAGTGATCCAAGAGAACGCAACGCCAAAGAAACGCCATGGATAGTTATGAGCCAGATGGGTAGATGGCTTAATCATCATTGCTCGATGTGTTCGACAACTGGCTTCGAGACGCACCTAGATCTCCACTACCTGTTCGCCTCAACGCTTGCCTCATTGTTTCTATGCTAAGCTCACCACTAAAACTAGGGGAAACTGGTCTCTGGATAGCGAGCAATGGGCTGTCGGTAGCACGTGCCCCACGGTTCGGCGAGAGTTCCAAGCCCTTGAACGATGTCGATATACTAGTCGGGGGAGAAGTCCCGAAACCATGGGAAGATACCGGTGAGTACAACGGTGACGAGGACATATTCCGATGTACCGTAGTTAATGGGTCGGGACTGGTTGCGCCCTTCTGAAAATGGTCGTGGTTGGACAGGTTATCACCTGACTCGGCATGTTCAGCATTCACGACATCAGCGAACGAGATGAAGCTTAAGCGCCGGATATCATTTGGATCTGGGCTCTGGCTTGCTGGCGGAAGCTCTTCCACATCCCTCATGTCCAACCCATCCCCGTCATGACAGGGCGGCTGTGGCGACTGCTCTGCAAACGTACCACAGCCCGCGGCCGGGTGATGTATACTGTGGGTGACAATTTTTACGGAATCTGGATCAAGCTCATTGTCGGTAATTGCCGCGGAGGAGGCTTCCAAAACAGGAGGAATATGGTTCTCTGTTCGAATATGTGACGGGATTGATGGTGACGTCTGAGGGAGCAAGATATCTTCTTGCACATTGCGTTCGAATATCAAGGAGGCTGGCGAGTGAGATTGCAGAGGGGACCGTTGAGCTGTATATTCTGGCGATGACGGCGTTCTTTGGGATGCGCGTCCTCGTCGGGAAGCGAGCGAGCTATTTTCCCGAGAAAGCGTCAGTGGGTTTGGTCTGGCAACACCGGCCGCCACGGTTGAGTTCGAATCATCGGCTACGTCTCTGATGTTCCGTTTCGTTTTACCATCGTCTCCTTTGACGCAATTGCAACTCTGCAAATCTCGAATCGGCTCCAAGCGTTCGGCACCCCCGGGGTGCTTTGTTAAGTCGCTCAGAATGCCTTGGATGGGGGTATGTTTATCCAGGGATTTCCCCATTGACGCAGTGTCGCCCTTAGAATCCATGCTAAATATTTTGATTGCCGTAGGAACCAAACTCGGTCTGCACTATTTTGGTATCGGTGAAGGCAGATTTCAAGACTAAAGCGTCCAAACCTGGGCAGAAGGGCGGCGGATCAGATGTCGGCCAAATAAACATCCGCCTCGTCACGGACGCCAGGTGTTACCGGCATTCAAATCACTCGTTTAATGGGTTGAGTCGCCGGTAGAAGACGGACCTAATAGTATCAAGTCAAAAAAATTAACCGTTCATGAACCCCACCTGCATTGGCGGTTGTGAGTGAGAAAACCACAAGCTCACGATTGCAAGGAGAGCCACCGGCCGCCCAACGACCCGCGCGAAACGGGGAGAGTTAAGGCTTGGTATCAGGGTGGTCGGACGGCTCCGACCCTGTTGGATGCAGCAGACGGCTGAGAAGAAGAACGGGGTCAAAAGCTCAAACTGACTCTGCGCATGTTTTATGGAAGAACATCAGACCTTACAAAGAGAGACTGGGGAAAAGGAATTGTTGGTTGAGAAGGTTAAGCGGGCACATGACAGAACTCTGGAAACTGGGGGGACGTCATTTGGTGGGCATAATTACAACTCATCATTTTTTTGTGTTGATGCTGACTAATTATGCTGTCTGAACGGGGAAGGAAAAAGTTGGCTCGGGCTGGAGTTTTCGCCCAGAGAGGTCAGTTGGAACGCCCTTTCCGACAACCACGCAACACCAGTATTCGTTGTAAGTATATCCATTCTCTGCTTTCTTGGTTTCCTCCTTGCTTAGGTCCGCACCGATACTGACTCTTCGGCCCAGGTGGTTGGCTACGTTTGATCCTCCCTATCTAACTCCTTTTCTCATTCACCGTACCCGATTCACGCATATTTCGAAGCAAATATCGAGATGGCAACTTTTATAAACGCTTCTAAGAGACCAACTCTGGCGCTTCCTTTTCTGTTACCTTCTTGTGAATCTGCTTCTCTTGAATTGCGGCGATGTCAATCCACTTACAGGCGTACAAAACAACGCCTACGCATCAAACCAGATGCTTCTTTCGGCCTGTCCTCAGATAAGATCCAAGATCACATCATTTACAATCCCCCGTCAAGCACGTCGTCTGTTTACGAAACACCAACAAAATTCCTCCCACCCAATGATGTTCGCAGGGCGCTTCGCTCCGATGCCCCATCCAATTCGCAGAATGTGGACGAACTTCCCCCCGCGTCCAAATCCTCACCGGAGAAAAGGTATCATTTGACTCGGTCAGACGTAGAAGAGATCCGCAAACTCCGATTAAGCGATCCAATGACTTGGAGCCGATGGAAATTGGCCAAACGCTTCAACTGCTCTCCCATGTTCATCGCCATGGCATGTGAAGCGAGTCCGCAGAAGAAGGAGATCCAAAAACAGGTACTGGAAGCAGTACAATCAAGGTGGGGGGCGAAGCGTCGAATGGCTAGAGAGGATCGCGAGCTGCGGAAAGAGAGCTGGGGCAGGGACGCATGATGCGTACCAACAGATTGCATGTTCCTCATCTACTCCGCCATTCGGTCTCTTAGGCAGCAGTCACGACAAATTTTGTTCATTGTGGCCCTTTGAGCATGTACAGTAGCTAGGGCTGTTTAAAGAGCTATGTATTCTAGAATCTTTGTCCACCATACAATCTGAATGCCACTAAAACTCTTTCAGTTATTACCTGGAAAAATTCTCAGTTTTCAATTATCCATTCATGATCAATCATTATTGCCGTTCCCACCAGCGTCATCATCCCCGTCCATGAACTTCAAGTTGCGAGGTAAACCGGCGCGCTTAGCTACGGCAAAGTTGAGACCATTCGCTAAACCCACCCAAAAGGAAGCACGACGGGATGCCCCTCCTTCCCCTCCGCCGCATCACAGCCTCGCTCATCGGGCACAAATCATACCTACCACCCTCATCATCCTACGTCAGGGAATACCAAGCGTTGCAGCTTATCGGTACCTGTTGGAATATACATCCGCTTTCGTGTCGTCGCTCATATTACCGACGGATCAGTGACCATACAATGGCGCCCCAGCTTGAACCTTTTTTTAAACAGTACGCATCTTACACAGGCAAAAGTCATTTTACATTCTAACGTTGCCAAGAGTTGACCATTTGTCTGGCTCATTCATTGATCGTAAGCGCCAATATCCGAGAACTCCCTACCTCAGATGTATTGATAAAGCTCAAAGGTTTGCGCAAGGCCGTGGCGATTCCGTCGATTTCTGCCCAAGATGAGAATAGGAAGGATGTCTTCAGGGTAAGGAATTACAACCTATTCTCCTTTATGCGAGCGCGACTGACCTCTTCTTCCCTCATCAAGATGGCCGAGTACCTTACCTCTGAACTCAAAGCCCTCGGGGCCGAGGTAGAGCAAAGACCCTTGGGCAAGCAGCCCGGGAAGGAGCATCTCGATCTTCCTCCCGTTGTGATAGCTCGGTATGGCAATGACAAGAGCAAGCGGACGATCTTAGTCTACGGTCACTATGACGTGCAGCCCGCCTTAAAGGAAGACGGCTGGGCCACAGAGCCTTTTGAACTTACCGTTGACGACCAAGGAAGAATGTTTGGCCGGGGGAGCACCGACGACAAAGGGCCAGTCTTGGGCTGGTTGAATGTGATTGAAGCGCATAAGAAGGCCGGAATTGAACTACCGGTCAATCTTCTCTGCTGTTTTGAAGGCATGGAAGAGTATGGCTCTGAAGGTCTCGAGGAGTTTATCCATGCCGAGGCTAAGAGTTTCTTCAAAGATGCAGACGCTGTTTGCATTTCGGACAACTACTGGCTTGGGACTGAGAAGCCTTGCCTGACCTATGGGCTCCGAGGATGCAACTATTACTCTGTCAGCGTGTCGGGTCCTGCGCAGGACCTCCATAGTGGCGTCTTTGGCGGCTCCGCGCATGAGCCGATGACAGATCTAGTCAGTGTCTTGTCCAAGCTTGTAGACCCACAAGGCAACATTCTGATCCCGGGTATCATGGACCTTGTCGAGCCTGTCACAGAAGACGAGAAATCGCTTTACACCAACATCAGTTACACTATGGAAAACCTCCACGAGTCACTAGGGAGCCAAACCAGCATTCATCCAACCAAGGAAAGGACCCTCATGGCTCGCTGGCGATTCCCATCCCTGTCCGTTCACGGCATTGAAGGAGCATATTCCGCTCCCGGAGCGAAAACAGTCATACCAGCAAAGGTTATCGGCAAGTTCTCTATTCGAACCGTTCCCAATATGGAGAGCGCGAACTTGAACAAGCTTGTCTTCGACCATATAAAGTCAGAGTTCGCTAAGCTGAAGAGCAAAAACTCATTGGATGTGTGGCTGCAACATGACGGGAAATGGTGGGTGGCTAGCCCCAAGCACTGGAATTTTGCGGCTGCAAGCAAAGCTGTGAACCAAGTCTTTGGGGTCGAGCCAGATCTGACCCGCGAAGGTGGCAGGTATGTGCCACTGCTGTCACTCCCGTTTGCACAGATACTGATTCGTGCTTAGTATTCCGATCACATTAACCTTTGAAGAGGCGACCGGGAAAAACGTTTTACTGCTACCGATGGGCAGCTCAACCGATGCCGCACACTCTGTCAACGAAAAGCTGGACAGGAGAAATTATATCGAAGGCACAAAGTTGCTTGGTGCTTATCTACATTACGTTGCAGAAGAGCCCGCAGTAGCCATGTAGGTAGGCACTTGACGTCACCAACAGAGCGATAGAATCCGCAAGTAGTCGGCAGGAATCAATAGCTTAGATTTCTACCTTCTTTTAAGGAACTGAGTTAAATCAGCAAGCCGCTGCTGTGCTTGCTTGTCTCGTAGACATCCATCCTGCAGGGCTCCCTTTGACTTGAAAGTAGCTGGGCTTGTGCCACCGTCTGGAACTAGCGCTCACGTGGTCAGGCGCCAGCAAGACGCGCCAACGCGACTGAGTTATGATGGGCAGCGAGAACAAAGACAAGAGACAAAGATCAGAATCAGCCATGACGTCTTGCTGACAAGCCGTCTCAATGACTTTTGTCAACCCTATAATCGCCATCGAAACTTTCGGCAAGACTTTTGTCACCACCTTGGTTCCATAACCTAGCCACAGCGACCGATGATGGACATTATTGACCCTATCTGCCCGTCATGTCAAATCGAAAGCGCTCGCAGGTGTCCCAGGATACCACCGACTTAGACAGTGAAGATGACAAAATGGACGGCTCTTCATTAACCCCTCAATCGGTAGGTGCTTCGCATCTCACCGCCACCATCTCATCTGACATTGAAGAAGAGAAAGCGTGCCCGCGTATCCAACTCCCTATCTCCCGACGAAAGTGAGGGAGTTAGCGAAAATGAGGGAAATCGAGCGTTGAGATCTGTTACCATCGCCCTTGACCAGGACGAGGAAGAGCTGGAACTACTCGCAACACAAATTATCCAAGAGAAATACTCCTTTAACAGTGACGAACCAAACGTGCCTTCAGATCATGGAATTCTCGAGCGGGTTGAGTGTTATAACTTCATGTGCCATGACCACTTCCAGGTTGAGCTCGGCCCATTGATCAATTTCATCGTGGGTAAAAATGGGAGCGGCAAGAGCGCGGTCCTCACGGCTATAACCCTCTGTTTGGGTGGTAAAGCATCGGCTACTAACCGAGGTCAGAGCCTCAAGAGTTTCATCAAGGAGGGTAAAGAGTGAGTGTTGTGTTTTGCTACCAATATTCTTAGTTCTGACATTTCACCAAGGACTGCTACAATCATCGTACGGATCAAAAATCAAGGCGATGGCGCTTATTTGCCGGATGACTTCGGGAAGTCCATTCTCGTAGAGCGCCATTTCTCTAAAAGTGGTGCGAGCAGTTTTAAGATCAAGTCAGAGAGCGGGCGTATTGTCTCTACTAAAAGGGCCGAGCTTGATGCCATCATCGACCATTTTACTTTGCAATTTGAGAACCCCATGAATGTTCTGTCACAGGATATGGCTCGCCAATTCCTTAGCTCATCCAGTCCCGCCGAAAAGTACAAATTCTTCGTGAAAGGCGTTCAACTAGAGCAGCTCGACCAGGATTACCGACTGATTGAGGAATCCGCCGACCAAATTGAGGAGAAGCTACGGAGCAAGGAGCAAGATATTTCTATTTTGAAGAGCCGTCGAGATGCAGCCCACAAAAAGCTAGAAATTTCGGATCAGCAAGAGTCCCTTCGAAACCGAATCAGGAGCCTTCGAAACCAAGCGGCATGGGCACAGGTTGAAGAACAAGAGGGGGTAAGAAAGACCACAGCCCTGTCCGCACACCAGGTGACTAATTTGTGCAGATAAGGGACTCGTTAGAAACAGAACTTTCTCGAATGGACAGCAGGTTAACGGAGGCTGAATCGGAACTCGAAAGATACGATGCAGCAATCCACGAGGCTGAAACCGAATATGAAACAGCAGCCGAGTACGTGCGCGACGCAACGAGCAAAGTTGACAGTGCTCAAGGTGAGAAAGAAGACATCAAGTCTAAACTGGATGAGACAATGAGTGAACGACACGACCTTCAAGTACAGCCAACTTCCCCCTTCCCAAAAAAAAAACCACAAACTCCTTGCTAAACTTTATCCCTAGGCTGAGCAACGGCGAATCAGAGAACATCTGAGAGCTACGGAAGAAAGAGCGGGCGAAATACAGCACAAGATAAATCAAGAGACCAAGCGCCTATCCGACCTTAACGGCGGTGGTTATTCCCGGAAGCAGGAAGAACTCGAACAAGCAAGGCAAGATGTAGTGGACACCCGTAACAAGTACGATGAGCATGCACGCGAAGAAGATCGTGTATCCGCCGACGTGAGAAACGCCGAGAATCAATTAAACGCGGCAAAGCCACCCGTCGATCAGGCCAAACGCGACGTTGATGAAGCAGAATTGCTCCTACAAAACCTCAACAGAGAAGGTGGAAGCAGAGCCCTTGGGTTTCCCGACAAGATGCCGGCTCTCCTGAGGGCAATACAACAAGAGCAGTCATTCGCCCAAAGACCCGTCGGACCCATTGGCAATTTTGTGACTCTGCTGAAGCCAGAATGGTCGTCCATTTTGGAAAGCTCCTTTGGAGCAACGCTAAACAGTTTCATTGTCACCTCAAAAAGGGATCAAAGTATTCTATCCGGAATCATGCAACGAGTCAACTGGTAATATTTAACTCAATCTCCGATCTCTAAATTCCTTGTGGCTTACGATACCTTTAGCTCGGTCCCGATTTTCATCGGTGGTGACAGTCGGATAGATACATCTCAGCACGAGCCAGATGATCGATTTGACACCGTCTTACGAGTCCTTCAGGTAAGAGTTGCGCATCTTGGGGGAGATCGCGCAGTTAACAATGCTCCAGATTGACAACGATTTAGTGCGCCGGCAGTTGGTCATTAACCACGGCATAGAGCAAAACCTTCTTATTGAGAACCTAGAGGAAGCGTCCTCGGTGCTGTTCGATGGTGAAAGACCAAGGAACGTCAAACGCTGCTACTGTATCAACCAGACGGACAGACGCCGAGGTATACACCTCTCCTATAGCCGTACTGGCGAACCAAGCCAGGCACCTGTATCAGTTTATAGTGGCAACCCGCGAATGAAATCTGATCGGGACTCCCAAATCAGGTGTGCATCTCCATTTCTGTTTCTAGAAATTTACTCACAACGATCCGTTCCCATAGAGTACAGCGCGATGCAGTTGCAAATCTTAGACGAGAGCTGAACAGACGGCGTGAAGAAGTGCGCTCCGCTCAGTCACACTTAACTCGCTGCATGCAGGCGAGTGAGCGTTATGAGAGGAGGAGAAACGATCTTCGCGTCGAAAGCCAAAGAAAAGAAGACCGCGTCGAAGAGCTCGAGGAAGCCCTCCAGAAAGAAGACAGGGGAGATGGAGACCTCGAGATACTTCAAGCCGCTCTTCGCGAGGCTGAAGAGGAAAGGCATCTCAACGAAAACTCTTTGAATGATAGCGCCGACGCTATGAGTGAAATGGTGCAAATTCTGAAAGGAATCAGGCAGGAACTCTCAGCAAAGGACGCTGAGATCGCTCAATTGAAAGAGGAGCTCAGGGTTGCGGAAAGTGAACAGCATATGATTGCTGACAAACGGCGCAAGAAAATCGGGGAAAAGAATACCGCAGTCGAACAAATCGAGGACCTCAAGCAAAACAGTACGATAGTGAGGCAAAAATTGGATAGAGCCATCGCTCGGGTACTCGACTACTGTGAAAAGGCAAATCTAGTCTCGCCACGAGTCGAGATCAGCGAAGGCGAAACCCCCGCTAGTCTGGACAAGAAACTCGACAGGCTCCAGAAAGATATCCAACGATATAACAAAGAGTCCGTCGCTGAAGTTCCCCCCACTTTTACAACCGCTAACGAATATCTAGACTGGGAGGTAGTCGAGAAGAGATTGCAGCAGAGGCGGAGAAAACAAATAAGGATTACCGGCAAGCATTGAAGCAGGTTGAGGAATTCCGACTACTCGTTAATGTACTGTCACATTCCCTCATTCTAGTGTCCAGCCACTGTCACTGACAGGTCAACCGCACAGGTGCTCAAGGCCGCTCTAAAGCATCGGAAGGACCGCTGGCAGATTTTCAGGTCCCATATTTCGTGCCGTGCCAAAGCGCAATTTACTTATCTCCTTAGTGAGAGAAGCTTCCGTGGGCGACTTCTGACGGATCATGAGAATAAGGTCCTAGACTTACAAGTATGTATTCATGTTCTCCATCCTTATTAACATGGCATATACTGATTCTACAGGTGGAACCCGACATCACCAAAGACAGCAGTGATGGGCGCGGCGCAAAAACACTGTCCGGCGGTGAGAAATCTTTCTCGCAAGTCTGCCTTCTACTCGCACTGTGGGAGGCAATGGGATCACCTATCCGTTGTCTCGATGAATTGTAAGTCGTACTCGGGAAAGCCATCTCGATCGAATTACTCCTAACGTTGAACGACAGCGATGTATATATGGACCACATCAACAGGAAGATGGCAATTGATATGCTCGTATGTGGCCCTTCACTTGACCTTAGATGAGCGACACGTACTAAGCCAACCTTGTTAGATGCATGCCGCCAGGCGGTCAATCGGGCGACAGTTCATACTCATCACACCAGGCTCAAGGGCTGAGATTACTCTTGCGCCGGATGTTAGAGTCAAGGAGTAAGTACCACGATGGGTTTCTTCGAGAACGCAATTAACCATTGTCCAGGTTGGCAGAACCGGAACGGGGCCAGGCAAGGCTATCATTTCGGTAGTCCTAAGAGCATGCCAGAGGGTTCGTTGTTTCCAATGTCTCCCTCCCCACGATGGTTTCACCTTTCCAATCTATGATGTTGACACACAAGAGGTTGGGACTGCATCTTGTTTGTAATCTCGTTTCGTTTTATTCAACGATATACCCAATGGTGGCCATTTCTTGTGTATCATTAAAGACACATAATTTCCAGTTGAAGGTTTGGATTGATTGCCAAAAACTCGCTGTTTGCACAATACATGCCTACTACCCCTTGTAGTAGTAGCCATAGTCGTAGGTGGGAGCTGCAACGACCAGTACTCGTACGAGTGAAGTTCCTCTCTCGGCTTAAGGCGGCGAGAGCGCCACCCAGGTTGGGCTTAGGAGGGGAGCTGAGGAGCATTCACCGCAAGGGTGCCCACTCGGCAAAAACGAGAACACACCTACAATTCGTTACCATCTTTGTTTTCAACGACCTCCGACGACAATTCCGATTCCCCCCAACCTCGACTCTTGTCAACCCACCATTTCGCACTACACTGTACCGCATCCTCCCATCGCCAGTCCCGGACCCTCTGACACCCGAATACCGAATACGCTCAGACAAAAACACTCCCCTTCGTCGTCGGAATCACACTCTGCTCAGTGATACGGTCGACCCTTCCAACCCTTCCTACTAGTACCCCGCCTTCAACCGGCCATCCATCCAGTTGAGATTCCGATCAAGCCTCCCCATACTCGGCACAGCCGGAAGGCTACTCAATCGCTACATCTTGCCCACGCGGACCGAAAGAACGCTTGCAGCAACCCAACTTCAAATTTACTCACAAGACATAATGGCCGACGCCCTCGCGACACAGCTGAATAACACAAGCTTAGGGTATGTGGGACGTGTTGCATCGTTTAGACAATAGTTTCGCTGACACTTTTCCTCTATTTGATCAGGGACGCAAACTCAGATCTCAAGTGGAAGGATCAACTAAAATTTCCAACCAAAGATGCCAGACCACAGACGGAGGTATGTCATTTTCGAGACAGATATCTACTTTTCCGATTGTCTGACTGGACTCCAGGACGTGACAGCTACCAAAGGCCTAGAATTTGAAGACTTTTATATCAAACGAGAACTAATGATGGGCATTTTCGAGGCCGGGTTCGAAAAGCCTTCACCCATTCAAGAAGAAACAATCCCCGTGGCTCTCACGGGGAGAGATATCTTGGCCAGAGCAAAAAATGGCACAGGGAAAACGGCGGCATTCGTTATTCCTACGCTCGAACGCATCAATCCCAAAAGCACCAAAACACAAGCTCTTATCCTTGTACCGACTCGAGAGCTCGCTCTTCAAACATCTCATGTCTGTAAAACCCTGGGGAAGCATCTCGGGATCAACGTCATGGTGACTACTGGCGGCACCGGCCTCATGGATGACATTATCAGGTTAAACGATGCTGTTCACATTCTTGTGGGAACCCCAGGAAGGGTGTTGGATCTTGCTAGTAAAGGCGTCGCTGACTTGTCCGAATGCCCTACATTTGTCATGGACGAGGCAGACAAGCTCCTGTCCCCCGAATTCACCCCTGTCATTGAGCAACTCCTTTCATTTCACCCCAAAGACCGGCAGGTCATGCTCTTCAGCGCTACATTCCCAATGATCGTCAAATCCTTTAAAGTGAGTGAAGAATGTACGATATCCAGCAGATCGCCCACATAGCTAACACCGAGTCTAGGATAAGCACATGCGCAACCCCTACGAGATCAACCTCATGGATGAGCTCACCCTCCGCGGCATCACGCAGTACTACGCCTTTGTAGAGGAAAAACAGAAAGTCCACTGTCTCAACACCCTGTTCTCCAAACTACAAATCAATCAGTCCATCATTTTTTGCAATTCAACCAACCGAGTCGAACTTCTGGCGAAAAAGATTACAGAACTCGGCTATTCGTGCTTCTATTCCCATGCTAGAATGCTGCAGCAACATAGGAATCGCGTCTTTCATGATTTCCGAAACGGTGTTTGCCGCAATTTAGTATGTTCCGACTTGTTAACACGAGGTATTGACATCCAAGCTGTCAACGTGGTCATCAACTTTGATTTTCCAAAGAACGCCGAGACCTACCTCCACCGCATTGGTCGATCAGGTCGTTTTGGACATTTGGGTCTCGCGATCAATCTCATAAATTGGGATGACCGCTTCAACCTGTATAAAATCGAGCAGGAGCTGGGGACCGAGATACAGGCAATTCCACAAACCATCGACAAGAAGCTTTACGTATACGACTCACCGGATACTATTCCACGGCCAATCTCGAATCCTTCACAGCAACACCAAGCACCGCCTGCAACTTCGAATACGAACCCTACCGACCGCCGCCACGGCCATCACCCAAATGGTGGACAGTATCAGTCGGGTAGAGGACGAGGCCCCTACCGCGGGGGCCGCGGACAAGGTCAACGTCGTCATATTCAAAACGATGGGCCGAGGTTCAACGCTTCTCAAGGTCCTACCGGTGCGAAGTCCCAGCCGCCGCCACAGGCTTCGTAGGATATGGAGTCGAATCCAAAGGCCCTGCCCCATCGCAGCCAATCTCTTTTTCCATCCCCAGATCTCTCGACTGCGATGAAAACGCCTCTATTCTACGTCCTTATTTACCTATGCTACTTCGTTTCATTCGTACGGCACCAGTTTTAATTCCCTGTGTCCCCCCTTTATTCGTTTGGGCCATTGAGACACACATATTCCACGCTCTGCTTTTCATTCTCAAGCCACCATTCCTTCAAGCCAGGAGCACGTGACACGTTATGATGTCTTGTAACTGGACTTGTCCTCCTGTCTTTCCCACTTGTAAATACACGCTTGTCCTTGTGATTTGGTCCCGGAGTTCCACAAAGCATAATTCGGAGTTTCCGGCCTTGTCTTTTGGTGAGGTGTTGATTGGGCAGTTGTTCACCATTCACTGGCAATTCTTACTGACCTGTGGTGGACCAATTCTGCAAATCAGATCAGTTTACTGGCATGGCAGATTATGGCACCTGCCCTCCGGAGTTTTCAGGTGCGATTTGCTCTCTTCTACGGCACTACCCTCCCTACTATGCACCTTGGCCTGGGGCGTTATTCCGTTCGGCGCCAGTCTTTGGGGGCCGCAGGTCTGCTCGCGTTCTTCCTTTCCCTCTCTTTCGCACATCAATCCTTGCTCTCCATCTTGTCAGTCTTGTTTCTAGCATCCGTCCTCATGGCCCAGTCGAACGCTGGTGGGGAATAAGTCTTGGGCTACTTCCTAGCCTCGCATCTTCACCCGGACCGAGAGCACGGCGCATTGCATTTTTCCCTTAGCATACGCCAACTCAAATCTTGCAGTCATCTGGGATCTCACCTGCGATTCGATTTCAGGGCCGTTAACAAGTTGGCCGCAGCCTTCACAGTGGTCAAAATGAAAGACTTGACGAAACCGCAGCCGGTCACACTCTACGCTCTTTCTTATTCATGAGGAAGAAACGGCAATGGGAAAAAAAAAAAAAAGAAAAAGAAAAAAAGGTTGGGGGAACATCCGGGCGCTTATCAGCGTTACTGAAGTACTCAGCGTCTAGCAAATGCCAATCATTCCCCCCACAACTATAGTGTGCCATCTACGCACCCCAGGCTATCACTTCACAGGCATTTAATGTCCACCCCAGACTGCCCGTAGAATATACCAGTAGAGCCCAAGATTTCCAAGCCACCCAAGTGTGAGGCAGAAAAGAAAGTTCGTCTAATTGGGGTGCGAAATCGGCCTGCCGTCGAAGGCACCGGCCGAAGCCAAGTTCAAGAGGCCCTCCCGCGGCTACCGCCTCGACCTGGCCTTTTACCCTCACAGCTCCAGCTCCCATCTCAGTGTCGATTGCGGAAAAATGGCTGCTGCTACGAATGACCAACGGCGCAAGGTTTGTGTCGACTCCCGCTCTCGTTTAAATGACGCTAACTAGCAGTAATCGCCCTTCCAGCCGAGCAGCCTAAGATCCATCGTTGCCGGCTCTACAGCGGGCGCAATTGAGATCGGTAATGTTGGGCCTTCCCTAATAATTTGGCTGTTCCATACTAACGCAATGCAGCAATTACTTACCCGGCAGAATGTATACTCGAATCCCTAAATATCTTTCGTTGTCCCAAGGAACTAAAGGACGTGCAGTTGCGAAGACTCGGTCCCAACTCAACCGCAGGCTACCAGACTCGAAGAAGCTCCCATGGCCGCCGTTCGGGAAGCAATGGTATGCTGGCTGCACAACCTTGATCATCGGGAATTCGCTGAAAGCCGGGATCCGTAAGTCGTAATCCCACGCTTGCCGAACATCTGGTTGTAAGTGCTGATATGTCCCTATTTCTTGTCCAGGATTCGTCGCCTTCGACACATATAAATCCCTCCTCCAAGACGAGAAAGGGAAGATGACGGGACCTAAGACTGTCATAGCTGGCTTCGGTGCCGGGTTCACAGAGTCATTGCTGGCAGTCACGCCCTTTGAAAGCATAAAAACGCAATTGTTGGTCCGACCCTGCGTGTCACCCGTCCCTATCTGCACAGTGTATCTCATATGGCCTCCCGGAGCTAACATCATACTTTCGCGAATCTGCGCAGGATCGATGACCGTAAATCTGCCAACCCGCGTATGCGGGGATTCATCCACGGCAGTGGCGTGATATTCCGAGAACGAGGTATTCGCGGTTTCTTCCAAGGGTTTGTCCCCACCACGGCACGGCAAGCCGCGAACTCGGCCACCAGATTCTCGAGTTACACAATGTTGAAGCAAATGGCGGAGGGCTATGTTGCGCCTGGTGAGAAGCTAGGGACAGCCAGCACCTTTGCGCTTGGAGGGATGGCAGGTCTAATTACTGTGTATGCCGAAGACAGATCCTGGCATATCCATGTGTCTCGGGAGTTGCTAATTTACCATACTCTAGATACGTTACCCAGCCTCTTGACACCGTTAAGACCAGGTTTGAGCTCCCAAGATAAGGGCTAGAACTACTGCTAACCCTAGAATAGGATGCAATCCCTCGAGGCGAGTCGAAATTATAAAAACAGCTTTGTCTGTGCGGCGAGGATTCTCAAGGACGAGGGCATTTTCACGTTCTGGTCCGGAGCCGTCCCCAGGTTGGCCAGGTTGATAATGAGCGGCGGAATAGTGTTTACCATGTTGGTTCAAGCCAGAAATTTGCATTTGCGGGTGGTACACTGACTTGCTACGAACAGGTACGAGAAATCTATGGATCTCCTCGACTCTTTAGATCCGGAGAGGAAATATATTTGAAAATATCTACCACATAGAGGGAGATGCTGAATATACGGCCACGAGTGATAACCGTGGCGGTAAAGCCGCATAGCTTGCGGCGTCGGCAGGCTGTGTTTTCGGGTAGGCGAAGAGACACAGGATAGAGAAGGAAACAACTAGAGAACACTAAGAGCCTTGATAGTAGGCATCAACACATCTCTGGTGAATATACAAACCCCCAGAGAATCTTTTCTTATTGACGTTTTTCTGGTATTTCTGAGGCTATTGCCAGTATTTCGCGGTCACTAAGCCAGGACCTCACACTGTCCATTACCGTTTCCAAACTCTCGCCACCCTCCAAGATGTCGTCCAAGTTGTGAACAGTAAGGCCGCTTCGGTGATCTGTGCAGCGACTCTGGCCATAATTGTAGGTGCGGATTTTATCACCGCGGCCCATCCGGGCGACACCACCCAGCACTCCTCTTCGTAATTCAACCAGTTCCTGCTCCCGCGCCTCTTGTCGAGCTTCAGCCAGCTTCGCCCGCAGGATCTGCCATGCCTTTTTGCGGTTTGCTTGCTGCGATCGCGAGTCCTGCATCGAGACCACTATGCCGCTTGGCACATGGGTGAGGCGGATCGCCGATTCGGTTTTATTCACATGTTGGCCGCCAGCGCCGCTGGCCCGCATCTTCTCCGTACGCACCTCCTGGGGATTGATGTAGTAGTCGCTACTTGGGTCATCGAAGTTAAGCGCACCATCCGTGCCACCCGTGTCGGGGAAGCTAGGGAGAACCATTACACTAACGGCACTGGTATGCGTCCGGCCCTTGGATTCTGTAGCGGGTACCCTTTGGACACGATGCACCCCTGACTCGGTCCTGAGGAGACCATACGCCCCGTCCGCTTCTATTTCTAAAATTGCCTCGCTCAGGCGATCAGTCGTACCATCACCAAGTTCCCGCTTTATTACAGCAGAACGTAACCCCCGGCGAGTGCAGAACGTAATGTACATCCTCAATAATTCAAAAGCAAAGAGCCCAGCTTCATCACCACCCGCGCCAGGCCGTATCTCTAGCAAGCACGGAAGATCTGCGAAAGGGTGGCGAGGAACAAGAGCGCGCTTCAGATCGTTCGATATAGAGGTCAGAGTAGCTTGCGTAGTCTCCAATTCTTCGACGGCGAGGGATCTTAGTTCCGTTTCGGCAACCGGGTCGTCAAGCAAGGACTTGAGCTCCGATATAGACTATGCGGGATCAGTCAACCACCCCAAATCGATTCAAGATTGGCGGATGGCGGACCTTCTTAGCATTATTCCACTCCGTCAATGCCTTCGCAACCGGCCCCAATTCACCCACGCGCTTGGCGTTCTTGGGGTCAAAAGATATGGCCAGCCGTTCTGAAAGAGTTGCGTGCTCCTTGGCGAGGGAGCGAGCTCGCGTCAACAAAGCCGGGGAAAGGTCGCTATCTGTTACTTAGAACGACATCGTCAGTTTCCACTGCACTAGAGCATTTCAAGTCCGTATGTAGGTCGCATATAGACCTCGAGTCATATCGGCAAGCGCATACTGGTTTGAAGGGCTCTCCGCGGGAAGAGGAGCCATGGTTTTCGTACCAGTCGAGTAGACCGCGCAAGGCACTGAGAGCATACCCACGGGATTGAAGACATAGTATGTGCTCCAGAAGTGCCCGTACCCGCGTCTCATCCTTGCGAGGAAACGATGAGGCGATCTCGCCTGTCGCTAGGTCGGGTCACGTGCCGTAATTTACGCGGCGTAGCGAGCGGTAAAGGCCAGACTGGAGGGAAGAGGGAAGTATAGAGGCGCAGATTCCAAAACCCTCAACCTCAACAAGGGCGCCCAGTTCCGACCATGTAACTCTGGCCATTCGCGAGTGAAAACCAGCGCAGTAACCTGGCAAGCATTCTTTGTTTTTCCATATTCATTGTCCTATACTCCACGAAAATTCCTACAAATCCCTTACCTCCGGTCCGCTCCAACTGCCATTTGAAGATGCTGCTTCAACTCGGGATAATCACGGCTTTCCTCGCCTGTGTGCCTGGTTGCTACGGACTACAGTCGCCCATATCTCCCGAAACCCCTTTGTCATCCTTGATTGCTTCCGCGAAGACACACCTCTCCAGCGGCTCGCCCCGCGAAGCTTTAACTTATCTTGATGAGGCCATCTCACGAGATCCAGACAATTACCTGACGGTCTTCCAGCGGGGCGCAGCCTACTTGTCACTAGGAAGACGTTCGCAGGCCTTGAGCGATTTCGACCGAGCCCTTCAGCTCAAGCCAGACTTTGAAGGGGCCCTTCTTCAAAGAGCCCGTCTAAGATCCAACGGCGCCGACTGGTTGGGTGCATTCAGCGACCTCGAGAGGGCTGGGAAGAAGTCAACTTCCGAATACAAAGAGCTTCAGGACGCGCGCAGTGCTGCGTCTCGGGCGCTAGATGCTGAGAAGAATGGCGACTGGGAGACCTGCATAAGCGAGGCGAGTACCGCTATATCGAAAGCGACTGCATCCTTGAGTCTACGGCAAACTCGGGCGCATTGTCGCTTTGAAAAGGGCGAATTGGAGGAAGGGATTAGTGATCTTGTTCACTCTTTACAAATCTCCCCAGGTTTAATAGACCCACATCTTCAGATCTCGTCTATGCTCTTCTACACGCTCGGCGACAGCGAACGTGGTATCTCACAAATTCGCAAGTGTTTACATTCAGACCCGGATTCGAAACCATGCAATAAGCTCTACCGGCGAGAGAAGCAATTAGCTAAACGACTTCAGAAGCTGCAGGACGCGGTGGCCGCGCGGAAGTTTAACAACGCAATAAATCTCCTAGTGGGAACCGGCGGGGAGGTGGGTCTCATTGACGATGTGAAGGCTGATGTAGAGGAGGCCAGCAAAGCAGGCCACATCTTCTCGGACTCTCAAGGGCACCTGTACTCCATGTTGGTTGAACAAGCCTGCGAAGCATATAACGAAGTCAGTTACCCCCGAGAGCTCTCAAACGCGTCGCACTACTAATTGCGTGTCAACTTTAGGTAAATATGCCCAAACGCGCAACTCCTTTGTGCTCCGATGCACTCAAGTTAAATCCTCAGTCGTTGCCGGGACTTTTGTTCAGTGGTCAGGTTGCCCTAGACGAGGAAAGGTTCGAGGATGCTATACGTACGCTTAACGAGGCCAAGGAGCATCATCCCCAGTCTAGGGAGGTTCAGGAGCTGCTCAGGAAGGCTATGATGCTCGAGAAGCGCTCGAGACAGAAGGATTACTATAAGGTCCTCGGTGTCAGCAAAGACGCGGACGAGAAGACGATAAAGCGCGCCTACCGGCAATTGATAAAAAAGCATCACCCCGATAAGGCTTTGGCTCAGGGCGTCACAAAAGAGGAGGCTGAGAAAAAGATGGCTGCTATCAATGAAGCCTACGAGGTCCTTTCCGATCCCGAGATTCGGCACGGTTACGACAATGGCATTGATCCCAATGATCCCGAGTCTCAAAGGCAGAACCCATTCCAAGGAAGTCAATTTGGCGGACACGGTGGTCAACAGTTCTTTTTCCGGCAGCCGCAGTTCAAGTTCTCATCAGGACAGGGTTTCAACTTCCCCGGTGGGTTTCCATTTTAAGAACTTTATAGGGGTGATACCATATGCATTCTACAGTTTTTTCCCTTATTTTTCCGCCTTTTTCGAGTACTCTTTGCACTCGACCCGCCGGGGCCAGATACGTACTTGCTCTCACCAGTTTCATCCGCGGGTTGGAGGGTATTCCCGTAGTTCGTAGATCGTGGGCTTCGACTATGTAATAGCTTTCCTTGTTAGGCGACTCTGGTTAAGATGGTCACACGCAACTTAATTCACATGCATACTGCACCAAAAATTCCGGTTACTTTGGCGCATCAGTGAGAGGCACATAGCTAACTTGAAACACCTTTTCCTTGTGAACAGAGCCGTCTTCCTTTTTGTCCACCACCCATATATACTGGCCGCCACCAAACACACCCGCCAGAGAACCCTGTTCGGCTTCCGCATTGACAGGGATAAACATCCTTCCAGGGGCCCGAAGTTGTTCGACCAAGAGCGGATGAAGTTCCTGTGCGGCCGCACCGACGTGGATAGCATCATATGGCGCGCCCTCGGGCCACCCTCTGCGACCGTCCGCTTTGAAAAATTTAACTCTTTCGGACTCCAGTAACTTTCTACCGTCCTCAGATTTGCGCATGTTATGGCTTGCTAGGTCCACCAGACCTTGTATATGGTCGACCCCGATGACCTGTCCCCTCAAACCTTCGCTTGACGACACGTCCACGACAAGATTGGCGAAGACATGGGTCAGATATCCCGAGCCGGACCCGATGTCTAGGACGCGCGATCCCGGTCTGAGGTAGTTAATCAAATACTCACAGGCATGGCCGTGCATGTGAGGGGCGGAGATTGTCGCTCCGTGGCCGATGGGCTGTGGTGAGTCCGAGTATGGTCGAGATGGCGCATAATGAGCTCGGTCAACCTTGAGCCTCAGTTAGAGATGCACTGCGGGTTGGGTATGTGCCACCCTTCTCTGCGCTAGAGGAGACGATGACATTGGATCCTCCATGTTCCGCGTCTAATTTTGACGCCTGTGCACGACTATGTGTTGAGGGTGTACATTTGGGAGAGGCTTTGCTCACTGCCATCATTGCCCTCTTGACTCTCTCATTCTTGATCAGTCCCCCTCGGGACAGGTTTTCGATAAGTTCATTATTGCTCGATCCGGAGCAATACCATGCCATTGCGTTCGACCTTCGGATGAGCTGCTTTTTCTCGGGGATGTCTTTTAGTTTGGTTCTCAGTTGCTTAAGCATGCAGGTCAAGCGCTAGTCGAGTTGGAAGTGTGGTGTAATGTTGGTGCGTTGGAGCCCCCGGATATGTAGGTAGTTTGCATTCCATGGTACTTCTTGTTCATCTGGTGGTGGTGGGTTCCCAGATGACGTCACCCCAGTACCGATTTCATCACCTGGATTCGATCGCATAACATTGGTGGCAGAGCTCCGGAAACAAGTGTATAGAGTAATAGTTATGGCTTCGTTTCAATAATTGACTAATTAATAATAGGAATAACTCAAAACTACGATGAACCCAGTGAGATCGAAGAAGTCTTGGGGGATGCTCTGAGTCTGAGAGACACTTGTGGTCAGTTACATGACCCCTGGGCAGGAGGCGATCCTCTGTATCATGGGCGCGCGATATCGTGACACAGCTCTCTGGTGCGGGTTACCACAGTACCGGTATTCCCGTCTGGCTTGTGTAAATCCAGACGTGCTGTGGAATCTCGTTTTCGCGGTCCGCGGCCGAGTATGGTCGTATCCAGGGTAGAGGTGAGCTAGTGTCGAGAAAATATATATATCCACCTGCAGTGTTACCCCCGCACCGTCTACCCGCCGAGCCCACACTGAGCAAGTCGTGCCCATGTTCAATGACACAGCTACACCGAGCATGGGACCATATTCTACACCATCAATCTAGAGTTGCAGCAGACAGAGGCAATCCGAAGCCCGCATACCCGGATTCGCACACCGCGGAGGTCTGCGTAGTGGGGTTCTCTCTAACACACTAAACATTCGCTGTCAAATCGCAACTTGAAGGTAGGGTAGGAATGGACTGTGCAAAAGCGGACCAAGACACCAGGACGGAGGTTGATACTCTAATATTCGACTACATGCTTTGCATGACAATACACGAGGCTATAAGTGAGGCTCAGGGCCATCGGCTGGAAGGAGGGGACACGACACTGCTGGAAGGCATGCTCAGAAGTGAGTCACAAAACCGATCGACGCGCCAGACAAGCAAACCGAGACTGAGACAGCCAAAATCAAGCACTAACCCCACCGGCTGAAACACTCACCGCAGACATGCAAATCAAAATCAGAGTCCTCGAAATCATCAACAGCTTCATACGGCCCCGGGGCACGCCTCCCGCCGAACCGATGATCGTGGCAAACATGGCGAAGAGTTTCATGCTCACCTGCAAATCTACGGGTAAGGGGGCCTTAGGAGACTACGCTATGCGGGCCGCAATCCAGATCTGCGCCCACGCAAGCCTCCAGGAGCACGGGGACACGAATGGCCCAGCGGAGGGTTCGAGCAACCAGCCCATGGAAGCAGAGGTGGAACAGGGGATCAGAAAAGAGGGGGGTATCCCGAGGTGCATCTCTCAAATTCTGCCGTTGCTAGGTGTCTCGTCGGAGACCTATCAAGAGATAATATGCCGGATGGTGCCCGATAGAGATACGTTCGCAGGACTGACGGACGATCTTGTCCATATCATGGAGCTATTAGACCCGCCCATCCTCACACAACTCGAGAGAGGCAAACTGAACGGATTAAGTAGAGTGCAAACGGAGCAGTTGAAAAGCAGGATAGGAATGCACTAGAGCTTGCAGGTGAAATCTCCACTCAGCGGTGAAACTCAAAAGGATGCCGCTACCTATTGTACCTTAGAATTTCCCCGTCGCGCGGTAGAAGGACCTGAGACTGGGCACTGCGATCGACTGGGTGGGAACTTGTCTAGATGGGATTGAACAATGCTACATACTGCACGTATAAATCTCCGTAATTTACAAGATGGACGAAGCAACAAATGACCGTCAATTAGCCCAGAAGCATACGGCGCGGGTCCTCGATATACTCCTTAACCTGTTGGCATGTTAGCGGGTTCGGTCCTCGGGAGTCGCGGTAAGAGATTACCTTGACGAGGAATGTGACAGCCTCCCGCCCATCCAGAAGCCGATGGTCATAAGTGAGAGCAAGGTACATCATCTGAGAAAATTATTAGAAGGGGGTGCGTAGAGATATTCAAAGCGGTCTTCAACATACCGGGCGAATTTCTACCTTTCCATTGACAGCCACAGGCTTTTCCTTGATGGCGTGGAGCCCAAGAACGGCTAAGGGGTCGTTAGTCGTGTCAGCGCAATCATAAGAACAGACATACCAGTTTGAGGCAGATTGATGATGGGGGTGCCCATGAGAGACCCGAAAACGCCACCCTGCAAGATTTAGCATTGGGATCTAATCCGCTGGTGGTTTACGGAAGTATGCTCACATTGCTGATTGTGAAGGTACCACCGGCCATGTCCTCAATGGTCAGCTTGTTGTCGCGCGCCTGGTAGCTGATAGTCAGAGTTCGTTCAGTATCTCCGGCGACGGATTTCCACGCCTCACCTTTTTCCCGAGATCTGCGATAGCTTTCTCAATCCCAACAAGATCCATAGCTTCTGCATTGCGAACGACCGGTGTGACGAGGCCCTTCTCCGTCGCGACGGCGACACTAATGTCAACGTAATCGCGGTAGATGATGGTATCGCCGCCATTAGGGCCCTCAATTGAAGCGTTGACAGCAGGAACATCCTTCATGGCCAGCACGCAGGCGCGAGAGAAAGCACTCATAAAGCCCAGCTTGACGCCCGTCTTCTTCAGCACGTCATCTTTATAAAGTTTCCGGAAATCCATCAAGGAAGACATGTCAACTTCGTTGAAGGTTGTGAGAGAAGCAGCGGTGTTCTGAGATTGCTTCAGGCGCTCCGCAATCCTTAGCCTCATCCGGTTCATTTTGACCTCGAACGCGGTCTCCATTAGCACTAATTTTTAGAAGCCACGAACTCGAAGAAGGATGGAACTTACTCGTCGCTCCTCGCGACCTCCTACAGCGGGCTTCGCATCTTCCGAAACCTGAGGCTTTGTCGCCACCGTCTGCTGTTGTGATTGGGACACTCCTGCTCCCGGAGAGGGTGACTTGGGGGGCGAAGGGGCTGGTTCGGGAGCAGCGGAAGTTTCTTTTGGTTCTGACGGCTCTCGTTTTTGGGGCTCCGCGCTAGTAGCGGCAAGTTCTTTGGGCTTTTCTTTTGCGCCCTCCGACTTCTGCTCTGGTGCACCGCCGGCTTCAAGTTTTACCAGGTCCTGTCCGACTGTCACGGTATCCTCCTCGCTCACAAGCAATTCCTTGATAACACCTGATTCAGGCGCATTCACAGACACATCAATCTGAACTGCGTAAGCGACGTCGAAAGACGCCGAGACATCTTACGGTCCTATAACCTACCTTATCAGTTTCAATTGTCGCGATTTCCTCGTCTCGCTCAACATGGTCTCCGACCTCTGGTAGGACGGTTTAGCAATGGTTCGTCTAGACGCCAAAGTTTAACGTACGTTTCGAGAATTGTTTCAATGTCCCCTCAGTAATGGATTCCGCCATTTGCGGAACCTTAACAATAGTGTCGGCTGGACAGGCAGTGAGCGGATTATCAGGAATAGCGCGGATGCGACCCTTACCATAAGTCCGGATCTGGAAGTTACCGATCGAAATGACGTTCAGCTTCAAAGCGCCTCTGTAAAGGGATAAGTCATCCGGTATGTAAACATAGACTGGAAGCCTTTCTACCGTATTTTTGTGGTTGATTGTAAGCCGTGGTTTGACCTAGCAATAGCGTTGGCTGCTTCAGAACTATTGACCGATGTGAAAGTCCTGCCGCAGCATATCTGACGAGGAACATGGGGAACGCGAACAATAGACCTCGCGCGTTGCCCAGAGAATTGACGAAGGGGTAAACGAGACGCCATGGTGATCCCGAGTAAAAGAGAAAGAAATAAAAAAAGGCGAAAAGGAATCAAACAAGGAATCGGTTGGAGGGAGAGAAACAGGAGGTACAACAATTCAAAGCTTGTCCAGCCCGGGCCGAGAATCACCGGAAATTCCCTCAAGAACAACCTTGAGGTATGAAGTCGGCAAGCGACGGAATAATGTTACTACGGCGCTTCGGATACGCAAAGGCTCCAATTTAGCACAATGTATCCGGACTCGCCGACAGCGAGAGCGATGTAATCGTTAGCCAACATTCCAAGCCCATTCATCGCAACCCGTTTGGTTCAGATTATTCTCACCATCTTTTCTGGGGATTATGTCCGTCAGCGCTGTCACGTACGTCCGCCGCGGCCGATCACGTATTTTCCATGCTAAACCGCCTCCCGAGCAGATCTCTCTACCGCCGGTCCTTGAAGCTCGCTCTGGACTGGGCTGTCCATCGACATGTTTGGAGAGGACAGGCTGTTTATATTCGCTCCCTCTTTGAGGCAAACAAGGATGTTCGTGATCCCCGTCAACAAAAGGTATAAATTTTGCTCTGGTCCAACTATCCCCAAGGCTTTCAATTCACCAACATATCAGATACTATTGCGAGAAACAGAAAAGCTTCTAGCGACATGGAAGCATCCAGACCCTTACCGCGCTCCTACAGCCCCTGGTGGTATGTGCCTTGATGTACCATTATCGGTTACGCGCTTGCACACTAACACGTTTGGATAGGGAGTAAATACGAAAGGAACCTGCCCGTCCGTCAATTACCTTGTGAGCACCAGACCTTCTCTACTGCCGGACGAAAAACAAATACCATTGCGCAGGACTAATCTCTTCCTCAGATGTTTCCCAGGGCACTGCTCATTGATATTGGCCACAAATACATGGAAAGCACGCTGGCGGCGTATGTAATAAACAGGGAACATGTACACTCCAGTAACTCGAGTAGAGCCAATAAATTGTCGGGTACCCTATTTCGTTGCTTGGAGCGCCCGATTCTGTCTCGGATCGGAAGCAATGCTTCGATAGGGGAACAACGGGCTACTGACGAGTACTTCGGAAAAAAAAAATCATAGTCATTTTAGGTCATTTAAACCGGCCGGTATCATTCCATGTCCGTAGACATAATTTACAACAATAAGAGCAAAACGCGTAGAAATTAAAGAGCCATAAACGTGCCCAGTCCAGAACCCCGTTATCGTATCAGTAAGAGAGCCAAACCACGCCGAATGACAAACCCTAAACAAATAAACAGAAAAATAATTCACAGCTCCTGACTACCCTTTGCGCCCTTCGGGGTCTTCTTGGGGAGAAGGTCTACGAAGCGTTAGAATGAAGAATGAAGGAGGGGATGCTCTGAAACATACTCTGGTGGATGTTGGGAAGAACACCACCCTGGGCGATGGTGACGTGGCCCAGGAGTTTGTTCAACTCCTCATCATTCCGGATAGCGAGCTGGAGATGACGGGGGATGATACGGGTCTTCTTGTTGTCACGAGCTGCATTTCCAGCGAGTTCAAGAATTTCGGCGGCGAGGTACTCAAGCACAGCAGCCAGGTAGACGGGAGCACCTTTTGGCCATGATAATCAGTAAGAGCACGGAACCAAAGCAGCGGGCAGGCTTACCGGCACCAACGCGTTGAGCATAGTTTCCCTTGCGCAGAAGACGGTGGACACGGCCAACAGGGAAAGCAAGACCAGCCTTGGAAGAGCGCCTGATGGTAAGGTTAGATCGAAGTCGCGCTTTTTTTTTTAAAAAAAAAAAAAACTTTCAAAAGAGCACTTACGACTGCGCGTTCTTGCTGCCGCTAGCCTTGCCACCAGATTTGCCTCCAGTCATTTTGTGTTTCGAAAAATGGATATCGAGTACTTGGAAGAAGATTCGTGTTCGATGATGACGCGAAGGCGGCAGACTATATGGTAGAGACGATAAGAAGAAATGGGGAATGATATCGCTGTGATGGGTTGAAGCACATATATAACGCCAGCCTGAGGGTGACGCTGCGAAGTCCAGGCGCGTTTTGGATCACCTTCTCGCTTAGCGGGGACAGCCAATCAGTGGGCATATCACCATGTGGTGGGCCCATCGACTTGTGTCGTCATGCCTTCATGCCAAATCCAGAAAAGTGTTGGGGGGAACGCCGTGTCTGACAGGACCGTAAAATAGGCGCGGTCTGTCCACCAATGCGAACGCGCCCACGGCATTCCAAGCACCCGAATCATACGAATCATACACAGCCATTACCGTATTGAAATTCTGGCCGCTTTGTGTGCTTGAGATCAACCTGGTGTTTGGGACCGATATAAGTAGCGCGCCTCCCTCACCACCGCGTATTCTTGACTTTCATCTTTCTCCTCATCATTCCCGTCCACATCAACGCGTCAACCAGTGTGCTTCCGTCACATATATTCTCCAAATACTCTCCTTGGTTATCGCCGCCGATTCCCAATTGTCGTCATCTTGTAAGAAAAAATGCCTCCCAAAGCTGCCGAGAAGAAGCCCAGCACTGGTGGCAAGGCCCCCGCTGGCAAAGCTCCTGCCGAGAAGAAGGAAGCTGGAAAGAAGACTGCCGCCGCTGCCTCTGGGGAGAAGAAGAAGCGTGGCAAGACCAGGAAGGAGACCTACTCTTCCTACATCTACAAAGGTATGTTACGTTTCTTACCTCGTGCAGGCACGCTCTGACTTGTTACAGTTCTAAAGCAAGTGCATCCCGACACTGGTATCTCCACTCGTGCTATGTCCATTCTGAACTCATTTGTCAATGGTGCGTAAAGTCTCTTTGTTCCGAATACATGCTTCGGCGCTGATGATCCAGTGAAGACATTTTCGAGCGCGTCGCCACGGAGGCCTCCAAGCTGGCCGCTTACAATAAGAAGTCGACCATTTCATCTCGGGAAATCCAGACCTCGTGAGTCCTACGATCGAATGTTGGGTTTCAGCTGTTCTAATCGCTTTGCAGTGTGAGGTTGATTCTTCCCGGTGAACTGGCGAAGCACGCTGTTTCCGAGGGTACCAAGGCCGTGACAAAGTACTCTTCCTCCGCCAAATAGGTGTTTGTGTTGCCTTTTTCTTTTCTTAGTTGCACGGATATGCTTTTGTTTTGTTACTCGTCATCTTAAACGGTTTTGAGGCGGCGGGTCAAAGGGTGTTTGCGGGATTTCTAACGTGTCATGGGATGGTCTTTTTTTTCCTACTTGTTTTGTTTCCCCTCGGGTTAAATGGTCTTCTTAAACGCTTTCCCTCTTATGGAGGCATGGATGCGGTGTAACATAACTCGGGTTAGGAGCGGGTTGTATAATTACCCTTCCAAGGATTCGAACTCAATGCTTTCATGACTTCAAGGAATTCAACCGATTCGTGAGTATTGTGATCATGCAAGTTTCAATGTAGTCCATTTCTAGTATACCTTCGACAATCCCCGTGTCTACGTGGACTCACTACTCGTCATCGTCGAATGCCTCGACTTCGTCGACTGCTGCAGTTCGGCCTTGCCAGGCGACACCGTCGCCTCCAGAGATGATGTTGATTATGGGTTTCCCTTCTATTGACCGAACGCGGCCCTTCCAATCCTCCCAATCTTCCTTGTCCTTGATGAGAAACCCAATGAGCATGCTCGGGTCCATGTCCTCAATATGGAGCCTCCTTAATCGACGGGTGTGGTAGGTATCGATTTCCTCTCTTGTGTACAAATTACCCGGTTGGCGGTGTTGGATTGCGGGACGTGTGTGGTGTGGATCAAGGTAGAAGAAGTGCGATCCCTGAAACCCAACGAAATAGTGCGAAGATGATGGGCGTCCTCTGTTTCAAATAATCAGTAACCGGGATCCGTAGAGCGGGGTGCCTACATGTCCGCGAAACCTACCCCGCGATACCCACAGATTGTGGGAATTGTAACACAGCTTTTAGAGCGTCCCAGTAGACGGTGGTGACACGGTCGATCCCCAACCTGAGCCCTAGAAGTATGAGGGTTGGGCGCATGGCGCCCTGATCATTTTCTGAGACGTCCATAAATTTATCCTGATAGACGTCTGAATTATCGTCGGTGACGTATACTTGGAGGATTGACTGGTCGTACTTTCTTGAGAGGCCTCTAATACCCCGGTGAGCCTTCAATCTACGAGCTGGCTCTTTCTGCCTGGGTACTTACTGTATGCATCTTGCAGTTGCTGCCGGCCCGAACCATTCCCCGGGCTGCTTTCCACAGAACTCCGCCCCATGCTTGACGAATTTGTGTATTGAGAAGGGGGCGTCGGGTATATCGGCGAATAGGGATAAAAGCTTCGTTTCATCCGTGAATTCGTCACTGCGTCGCCAGTCTACGATAGCGTTAGCAGATCGAATCTAGAGGGTGAGGGATACTTCGCCCAGCGAGCCATACCGCGTCCTAGTGACAATATAGACATTGCGTTGGCAAGTAGACTTTGCCCCGACCTTATCATACAGCCCCATCCTGTGTCAGATGTGAAGCCCTGGGGATCGATGAGTTGGTTTCTCAGCCGTACACCCAGCGCCAGCGGGGACGTTCGATCCCTGTTTGCGTCTTTCGGTATTGGGTTAAAGCCCGATCTGTATGTCATCCATATCCTTGACTCGAAATCTCGAATGAATGGTTTTGGCCAGTTGGGTGAATTTATGCTTGCTGTTGTTGAGTGGCTCGCGTTGTCATTCGCTTGTAATGTTAGAATCTGGCCCTAGATGATTCATGCGTATCGTGAGCAGTTGTGCTCCGTGGTGGGACTTACCCGACCCTTCAGTCGTGTCTCCATCGTCTTGAGCCGGGGGGTAGTATTTTCCTAGGCACCATATTGGGGAGCTAGGGTCTTCGTCGTTGTTGGGCTCGGGGTCCCAGAGATACTGGACTATCCGTTTCCTGCATCTCTCGATGTCTGTTGTGTTCATGTTCGCTGTTCGCGCGGCCGGCAACAATAGGTGTGGACCCTGGCTTCTTCCGATCTCTGGCTGGTGGTGGGGTGGGACTCTGTTGAGGGACCGCCGGCTTGTCGCGGGGCTACCACTGCGCGCGCTCTCCGGCGATGTGATTTAGTGGTCTCCTTGCGAGTATCGCGATGAATACTTCGTTCCATAGAATGCTCCACCGTAATCTTGGAGAGTAGTCCCTGACGGTGTTGGTTGGTTGACGAGCTGTTGAGTGCTTTTCTGGGCTGGGAAACCGGATGACGCACACCCAAGAAGTGCGCCAGTATATAATATGAAGCGGAATATATATAGAACCAAGGTCTGGTTATATTGCTAGTAGAACTAATCCCTACCAAGAAAGTTAGTAGCACTAGCTATAAGAAATAATAAGTACATATATATATAGTCTGAAAATATAGTTATATAGTAATTTTTTTGGTTAGACCCCATGTATTGTAGTACTATATATAGCACCGTGCAAAGCAGCCTAATATTTTGGATAGTATATATATACTACCTGCTCTACAAGCATGCTACTAAGCAAGCTTATATAATATATAATATTTTAATAGTACTACTAAACTCTTTTTAAAAGATTAATAATTAGATTTATGGTTATATAATATATTATTATATTTGCTAGATTAGGTCCGCCGATCCTTCCTAAGGTTGGAACCTAAGGGTATTCTGGAAGTAAATGAAGAAAGAGTATAATTGTTAGGGTCAAACAAGTATAGAAAGAGGCAGATCCTTGAGATAGATTAGTAAATAATAAGTGTATTATTAATCTAGTAATAATAGATAGAGAATAAAACTTCTAGATATAGGTAATAATAGTCCTTATATACCTTTCTTTTATTATATCTATTATACTAAACTACCATGCTAGCTATGTTATCTATTATACTTATTATAGTTATCCACTATATTAGCTATGATTGTTTTCCTTGGTATTATATTGATACATCCATATTACTGTCAGGAAACTCGAGTATTGGCAGCCAATGAATCTGGTGTGCCACAGCAGCCTGCCATGATGTTAATAGAGGCATGTTATACTAACCTGATTATAGTAATACAGATATATTAATATAATGCTAAGAAATATAATTATAGCTATCCAAGCCATGGACTATAATAAGTATAATAATAGATATAGCTAGTATAGCTAAGGAATATAATAGCTATAATAGGGATAGAAATAAAAGAACTATTATTACCTATATCTAGAAAGTTTTACTCTCTATCTATTATTAACTAGATTAATAATATACCTATTATTTACTAATTACTTTAGTTATCTGCCTCTTTCTATACTTTATTTAATCCTAAATATCTTATATTCTCTTTATCCTGTTAAGAATATTCTTAGACATTCTCCTATAGATTAATTAGTAGATCCCAATCAAATAATAATAGACCCTTAATTAAATAAAGAGAAGTATTTATTATTAATATAGTAGGAGATAGTAGTATTTCTAGGAATCTAGTAGCTACTATTTCTAGGAAATCTATTACTACTTAAGAACTAACTAACTCTAAAAAGATTATATAGTTAGATAATATAGTTAACTTTTTATTAAACTAAGTTAGTATATTATAGTTATTTAAAAATATTAAAATAAATAAATCTAAATTATTTAAAGGTAAGCAAGTAATCCTAAAAAGTTATCTAACTATAATAAACATGCACCTTTATATTAATAATCTAGGAAGTATACCCAAGTCTAATAAGATTATATTTACTATTTTTTATCTTAAAAGACCTATATTTAACTAGTTTGAACCCTATATATATAACTATTAAAAAAAACTATAATACTAGAAAAAGCCTATAACTAATATAATCTTTAATAAATATAAAGTTTTTAAGGAATAGCTTAAGCAAGTATTTAGAAACTAGAATACTATAAAAATTATTAAAAATTAGATTTACTTATTATATTAAGAAAAAATAACTTATAAAAAATATATTATAAAGTTCTACTAGATTATATCTAATTTAATATAAGAAGATAATATACTTAAGTCTACCTATTATAAAGGATTAAAGGTAAGAACTAAAAATATGCTTGTATTAATTAATAATAAGCCTAAAAGCCTAAACAAGCTTATTAATTAAATATCTAAAGTTAAGATTTAATATACTAAATAATAGCTTAAAAAGTAGTAATAAAAAAAACTATTTAATTATTAAAAGTAATAATAAGATAAAAATAGAAATATTAAAATATAAATAAATACTATTATTAACAAGACTTAATAAAATAACTAGAATAGTAAAAAAAAAAAAAGTTTACTAGTAAATATTTTAAATATAATAAACCTAAATATATTATAAAAAATTACTATATTAAAAAGGATTAAGAACTAGCTATCTATAATTTATAAATAAGTATTACTTAAATAATTTATAAAATCTAAATTAATACTATTAGAATAATAATTAAACTAATAAACTAGGAATAGTAACTAGTATATATAACTAAGAATATTTATACTACTTATATACTTGTTAATATAGAAAATAATATAATTATTACCTTAAGATCAAACAAGCTATATAAAGAATAGCAAGAAAATATAAAAAGACTAGCTAATATTATTATAACTATAGAAATTAGCAAGAAAAGCATAAATATTAATTAAAAAAAGGATATCCAAGACTATAGAAAGAAAAGAAAAGAATAGTATTAAAAATACAAGAGAATATAGATATTAGATACTAAAAAATAGAAAAAATATTTACTAGATTTTAAAGAAAGGTTAACTTAGATATTATATAATACTAATAAATCACCTATAGTAGAATTATATATTTAAAAACATGAAAATTATTATAAAGTTTGCTAGCAGGAATCTAATAATATAAATAATAAATAATATTACTTAATAAAAGAAAAACAAGATAATAATAATAAGATTTTTTTAACTAATAAGTTCTATATATAATTAATAGTTTAAAATACTAATAAAATAGTAATAACTTAGTATAAGACTTATAAAATATAAATAAAAACCTTGTAAGAAGATAAAAACTACAAAATTAGTAATTTTTTAAAAAATAAACCTTGTACTTGTATACTACTTTAAGTAATATATTAAAAATAATCTAGAAAAATATAGCAAGATTATATTATAAAATATAAATAATATAAAGACTAGATATTTCTACCATGCCTAGAATATAGAAAAATATATAAATAAATAATAAAAAAATTTAAATAAATATTAAACTTAAGAGAAATATACTTCTATAATAATTAAATTAGATATATATAAAACTATTTATATAATTATTATCTAATTCTTAGAAAAATAATATATTAAAAAATTAACTAGATATTTTATTATAATAATTTTTATAAAAAATATATTTATATAAAGCAAGAAAATAGATAATATCTATAATAGTTAAATATATTAGACAAGCTAGATTATAAATACTTTATAAAAAAAAACTATAACTATATTTTTATAAGTGAAAAATACTTTTATTATTTTTATTTAATAATATATAATTATAAGATTAAAAAATATATTTTTTATTTTAAGGGATAGATAGTAATATATAATAAAACCTGCTATATAAAAAAAAATAGAAATAATATAAGAAATATTAATAAGAGATTTAGCTTTATATAATAAAAAACTAAATATTATTAATTATGCTTGCTATAATTAATAAATATAAAATAAGGATTTTAATAAACTTGGAAATATTAAATAATTTTATAGAATCTAAGTTTGTTAAATAATATAGAATTAAATCTAAGCTAACTAAAAGAACCTTTAAGATTATTAGATTTAAAGAAAAAATATTATATTATAAACTAAAAATAAGAACAAGAATTATTTAACTAAACTTAAAAATATATACTAAGAATCTAATATTTAAAATTATATTAATAAAAGAAAAACTATATAATATAATTATAGGAATACCCTAGTTAATAAAACAAGAACTAATTATTAATTAGATAAAAGAAGAAGTTATAATTAATAAATACTATTTAATTATAAAAATATAAGATTATAATGTACAAGCTTATAATATTAAAGAAAAATTAAGAATAATTTTTAATAATAAAAATTAAAAAATAATAAATATCTTAGAACAAGAAACTACCTAAATAGAAATAATAAAAAAAATATAAGAAGTATTAAGTAAAATAACTAGAAATAATAAAATAAAAGTCTAATTTATAAAAAATAAATAACCTAAGTTAATAAAAGTTTATAAAGCTAAACTTACTAAAATTAAAAAATTATTACTAAGAAAATATTACAAGTTTATTAAATTATTTATAAAATTAGATTATTAATTAACTAGTTATAAATTATAATATAAAATAAGAATATTACTAAAACTAAATATTAAACTATTATAAGTTAAGTAATATTAAAAATTACCTAAAAAATTAGTAATAAAA